>NC_039273.1:10736890-11034390 GCF_003368295.1 Carassius auratus | reverse complement strand
GTAATTTGAATGGTGAATATAATTTAAGACCCTTATATATTCAGTACTATTTTTATTAAGTGTATTGCCCTTTTATATAAAGCAAATCAACACACACAATCAAAAAAAAAACCAAAAAAAAAAACCTTTTGTTTTACTTGAAATGGTCTCGTTTTCACATACAGTATTTATACCTAAGGCATTTTTCAATGGACTAATATTTCTAGCCACACTGAGAGAGAGGAGGGAGAGGGAAAAGAGGAATGTACAGTAATGTGTGTGAGAGCTTTGTGTGTGTTAAGGTTCTTAAATGAATATTGCTCTGTTTCAGAGGTAAAGGCTCTAGCTCTGAACTACAGTTATTTAAATAAGTAAATAAATACAAGCTGCAAATCCATTTTATTTCTTAAAACTAAATTGAGACAAAATGTAATTTATAAATATTATTTAAATGTTTAGATTGTAAAGATTTAAATTTTTCTAAAGCTGTGCATATGTAAATAAATACATGCGTTTTAGATGCAGTCAGTCCATCCATATTGTTTGTTTCAGCTCAAATCCAAACACTAAGGTGTGACAAAAGGGTGAAGGAAGTTCTTAATTAGGATGGTGCTGTGACTGGAACCTTACAATCTAGCTATCAGTCACAGATTGAGAGGTTAACTCTTTAATTACCTGAGACTTTGGAATTGCATAGAGACTGTGGCTATATGTGACCATACTCTTTTAGAAGGTTTATAGTAATGTGTGTGTGGAATTCATACTCTCATTAATACTTATTATTCTATATATCTAAAGTGTCTTAGTAATTATAATGAGTCTTGATGGAAAAAATATGAGTGTTATTCGACTGTATTTGCTATATGCCTGGGAAGCACTAGAGGGGGCCTTTGCACCCTTATGGAATAAAATCATACACGCGCAGTAGGCTACTGTATCTCTAATTATTTATGTCTGTACATCATTGTTCAGTATGTGGCTAATAGAAGTCATTTTTATAAGTCATAGCTACCTTAAATATGAAACCTATGCTACATTAAAAGATCATTTTATCTCAGTATTACCATGTTCTTACAGTCGCGGAACAGTGTGCCTGAGTGAAGATGTACCTGGAGAATAAGAGTAATATTGAGGTGGAGATATCTCAAACTGGAGGACAGGGTCACTCCAGCAGGGTAGGCCGCAGAAATTCTGACAGTGTGGCTGGGAACTTTGATGAGCTTCGTCTGCTGGAGGGATTCTCTGGGAAAAGAGAGACGCAGAAATTGCAGCAGGCCGCAGCCATGCCCTCTGGACACTGCATAATCTACACTGACGTCCAGCAAGATGATAGGTAGGAGGACAGTAGTTCAAATACTTAATCATGAATAAATACTGTTAAACGGGTATTTCGCTCCAAAATTAAAATGGAAAATCATCATATACTCATCCATCTAATTTTGTTGCAAACTTGAATTACTGACATTCTTCTAGGGAACACAAAATAAGTATTTTTAGGAATGTTTTTGTCCAGTGAAAATCAGTGGAGTGAGTCCAAAGCAACATCAGACCCCATTTTCATTATATGGACCAAAAAAAAAGAAAATAAAAAGACGTTTTTCATATAACAACAGGATCTATCCGTTTAAGGTAATTTTTAGTTTTATATTTATTATAATGTAATTAATAATTAGTTATTAGTTCACTGGTGCATTTAAGTTAACAATTACACGTCATAATTACAACTGGGAGACTTGCAGAATCTGTATTGATGTACTTTTTTTTTTTTTTTTTTTTACAAATTATTATTAATATTTTTATATTTAAAGTAAATCATACTTGCATGAAAAATATGGTAGTATTGCACAATTATGATAATGAACATATTATATAAATATATGTAACAATTTAATTTGTAGCTTCTTCATAATTTAAATAAACATAAGCTAAAACACACCCGCTTTCTTTATTTGTCATTTTGTAGTTGTTAAAAAAAATTGAATTAACTTTGATAATTTTTCATTTTATTTACTTATTTATTTGAGTACATCAAGTTAAACTAAAATGAGAAATATTTTCTGAAATAAAATTGTGTTAAAGGAATTATAGGCATAATTACAACTTCTCAAATTGTAGAAATGAACTTTCCTGGAGGACTTGAATGCACCATATGTCAAAGATGAATTGGATCAATGGGTAGTCCCACCCCAAACACACTCAAGACTTTCAAGCTTGATAGTGCCACAGTTTTTAGACTTTTCTGGGAGATCAGTCTAAAAATGACTTTCTTATAGTTGTCCCTGCACATTAAACTTTGGTAAGAGAAAGTATTTTAACAAAGTAACCACCTCTCTTTCAAGATGTTTCAAAGAAAGGTCATGCTTGGAAAGGAATCTTAATGCAAAATGTACTTTACGAATTCATTGTAACAGTGAACATCTACTATTATGGCTGACATTCAGCTGAACACATTTGGCAGATAAGGTCTTCAGAACCCTTAGTGAGAGCTTTTCTGTGTGAAACAGCTGCTTATCGACCTTAAAGAGGATTGGTGCTCATGTGTGGAGTCACATTACTGTAGTAACATCATAAAAAATGTGTGTCTATGTGGCGGGGTGTGTGTGTGATGGTACCATAGAATATGACGACGGGGGTCTTAATCTCAAGCTCGTGGTTGTTGCACTTTTCAGATCAGACATTACATTTTTGGATCAGCCATCACGTGATTAATTGGTAGTCATGCATGAGATGAGATCTGCTTCTGCTCTCATAACTGCTCTCTCTTACAGGAATTCTTTAACGATAACCACTTTCTCAATGAAATCAGCTGATCACATCACATGTATTAGTTAAAAAACATATATATTTCAGTAGTTGTATCTCCATTCTCTCTATCTTTTTCTGTCTTATATATTCTATAATTTAATTATATAAAACGTTCAATAGTTGTTTGTTTATCTTTCTGTCCTATGGGAAATATGCCACAGTTATATAAAAATATGCCATATATTATCGCACACATATTATTGTGTAAAACTTTGGTGTTAGTAAGATTTTTTAATGGGTTTGAAAGTTTCTTATGCTTACCAAGACTGCACTTATTTAATTAAAAGTACTTTAAAAACAAAGCAAAAAAAAAAAAAAAAAAAAAAAAAAACCCAGATATAAATGTATAATGTGTGTATACACATTTGTAACACTGTAAATGTTTTTACTGTTACTTTTGAGCTATTTAATGCATCCTTGCCGTAAAAAATTATTCTGTTTGACATTATAGTATGATGTGATTAAAAATGGAGCAGAATTTCTTCATATTGTTAATGGAATTAAATTATGTCAGGTAGCATTCAATTTGACTTGTATTCTATGCCAGATCTGAGAGGATGATAGGTGTCCCACTGGGTTATGTACTCCCCTTCTTTGGTTTCAGTCTCATCTGGACCACACACACTCAGATTCATGCACAATAAGAGAAAGCTTTGCTTAATTTATAAATCCTGCATTCTGTGAGCTAACATTTCAAATCTCCTCTCCGTTGTGTAACTGCAGGGAGAGGGATTAAAGGCCTTGAAATATCCTGTCTAATCTCCCTTTTGCCCGAAACCTAACACCAGGATATATCCTGGAGGCCATGGCTATTATGTCTTGTCTGGAGTGCTCAAAAACACACACACACACAACCACACCCACCCACCCCAGTTGTTTGCAGTGAGCTGAGGCATTGGTAGGGGTGGGAGAGTTGTTTGAGTCCTCTGTAACACTAAGCAGCTGAGGTTTGGGATTTACCCAAAGATGAGTGTTAGAAATGGACTAGGGTTGACTCTATAGTCTGGCCGGCCTGTGATGAGCAGCTTTGATCTATTCTGGCATTCTGCAAAAGGCTCTCCATAACTCACACACAAACTCGGAGCCAATTGAAGAGATAAGAGGGACTTTACCCATTTAAACTGTCATTAATTATGACAGAGAATTTTTCTCATTTATTAGATTAGTGAAAAGGCTCCAGTAATTAGCCCACAGAGTTCTCGCGATTTCCATCTGTTCTCTTCACACAAGCCGATAAAAAAAATCAACACTGCTGGTGTCTCCGAGCATTAGAGAATCTTTTCTCTTCTCCCCTTTTTTTTCTTGAGACTTCTATTGATTTTTCTGTTGTTATTGAGTACAGTATATGATATGAGAAATGATTGGCTATAGTAAATAAAGCTGTCCTTGTCTGAGGAAGTTGAGAGGATAAAGTGTGATTACTGAACGAAGGAATGCTAATGGCCCAAATTATATTGAAATACGTTAATGTGGTTTTACAGTTGAAATACATTAGTGGTACTACAAAATTATTACAATTATGAATAGATATAATTTTTGCATGCCAGGGTTGCCCAAACTGGGGTTTGCAAAGAAACTGCACAGGGTTCAGGGATCAGGAGTTAATGAAAAGATAATAATGAAATGAATCAAATGTAATATTAAAATAATAATACTAAAGAAAACAAACACAGATATCTGGGAGAACTGGCTGTTGTCAGACTCATTGTGCATACAAAAATCTGATGGGATTATTACAATTAATGGCAAAAGGAATTTTTGAAAATGTAAATTGATATTTCCTATAGGATAAGGACATGCTACAGCAAAAGATTGTGATGCCTTTTTTTTTTTTGGAAAATATTAGTTGCTTGCACATTCCACTATCCTTGGGGTCAGAATTTAAATTTTATATGTACATTGTAGTTCTGATTTCTTTTAATAATACTCTTAAGTTGGATATTGGTTAAATGCATTACATAAGCATTTCACTGACACAAGACAAAGTAACAAAGCAATAGTTTATTTCACAATAGACCAGAAGGATGGCTTTTATGATTGTTATTAATTCTTTTGGATGTGTAGCTTGCTTATGTTTGCAAATGTACATTTATTTTATGATCATGTAGCTTAGACCTTGTTTGACACACTAGACCAGGATGTTTAATAAAGATGACTAAACGAAGACCAAAAAGGAAGAATGACTATCAGTTCTGCTCAAAGACTTTTAGTTCCATTTTATTTCAGCTGCCAGTTTTTATAGAAGAGTCATTCAAAATGCATGCCAAGAACTGATTTTCTAAATGTGGCTGAGATGTTATTTATGACAGACATCATGTTCTGATTTAATATGTTTCTATGTGCCTTGTTCCCAGGCACAGCTTCAGCGTGGTAAATTTCCTCAAAGGCAAATCCAACCAAGCCAACCACACAGAACAATCACCCCTTCTTAAGTTCCCCCAAAATGACAGGTGAGCCTAAATATATGTCCCCATTGGTTTCACAGTATTTCATATTTGATGTTCTTTTGTTCTTGTTTACTTTTCTGATCTCTTCAATTAACTATTTGGGTAAGGTTTGTTTATTTGACACCAGAATGTATGTATTTATTTGACTTGTATATATGTATTTATAAATATCAATAAAATCCACTGGCACTCCTACTAATGATCTTTTTAAATTAATAATTAGCGAACAGATCAGAGGTTGATGCACATTCAGTTATAATTACATATACCAAAATATACAAATCACAGTTTAATGGCAATTCTGGCTATTTTAATATCAATGAATCATCTGTTAAGCATAATAGAATACTATTTTCGTTTGCAAAGCGTTAACCACTCGTACACAAGGAAATGTATCCCTCTTTCTTTCTTTCAAAGTTGCAGGACCTGTTGACTCAATAAAGATTCTGAAGGAATATTAACTGGGGTCTTTAATTACCGACCTCATTTTCATTCAGTAATGAGAAAAAGTGGCTTTGTGACCTTCATTTCCAACTATTTATATATATATATTTTATATATTACCAGGTTGAGGGCAAACACAGTTCCTCACATAATGCATGGCATTCTGATATCTTGAAGTGGTCTTGACCTCTATGTACTTCTTAATTAAACCAAACACTGCCTGCAGTACAGTATCTGAACTCTCAGTTGTCAGCCTCTATATTAATCGTTATTGATTCCAACACATTGATTATAATACCAGACTGGAGCACATTCCAATTCGCTCAACCTGTCAGGAATGTTATGATTAGTCATGTTATTTGCATAACAGTCTCCAAATGTCTATATAAAACGTTTTGTATTTTTGAACTATCTGTAATAGTTTTTAGTTCTTCAATATTTTAGCATTTCCTGATTTCCCCAGCATGAGTCCTTGATTCACCCATGTATCCCTACCAGGACTCTAAAGCCAGAGATTTTTATGTAACAAGAAAACTCATAGTCATAAGGATTACACCTGTGTTTCATTTAGTTTGGGTTATATAATGTCCTCTTCAGTGCTGAATATTCCTATTTTCATGAAACATTATTTTATCAGGTATGTCAAGAACAATCTCATAAAAAGTAGGATACGTTTTCTTAAGAAAATTGAAAGCTCAATGAAAATTCAAATGGAATCAAACACAGGATTTTAATGTCTTAAATCTTTGACTGTGTAAGAAACCCCTTATTACAGTGTTTCTTATTACAGTGTTTCTTGTTTGCAGTCTTTTTTTTTTGTAGTTATGTCAAACTCTAAAAATATGAAAATAGAAAAATGAATAAAAAAATACATTTGTGCGAGCAAACATTTAATTAAATGCTAAATTACGCCCTTTGTCATGATTGCAATTGCATGGAGTATATTATATAGAGTCAAGACATTACTATTATTATTAATGACACTGCTGAAATTTAGCTTCTAGATGTAGTTGAAGTAACTTTACATTTTGTTTATCAGTTTTTAACCTGATAACTGTCACTGACGTTTTTGAAGATAGACTTGAATGTGCATGATACAAACCAAAATTTTTATATTTCATGACTGAAAACATTTTGTAACATGATTTTGATGTGCCATTTACATGGTAATGCAATGTCTGATTTTAAAATGGGTTTTGAAGGATGAATTTTGAGATTTTATGTTTTCAAGTGATATATAACTTCTGATGATTTCTAAAATGTGATAGAGAAAAAGGCAACGAGGAAGTCTTTTTTTTAAACAAAGGTCAAAGCTCCTTTTGTAATGTAGATTTCTGAGGGTGCACTCTTGTCATAAATTGATATATTACTTTTCCTACATAATTTTTAACAACAAATATTGGTATAATATATATTTGGGAGTCTTAGACCTTTCCAACGATATATAGTTTGTCAAGATTAGATTAAATTTGATTGTAATATAGTATAGTCAACGTAGGTGTCCCGTATACGGGACGGGGTGACATTTAACAGGTTAACAGATTATTTTGATATCAAACAATTGATGGGCCCTCTGCAGTACCACGGTGGACCCTTTGTTGAAGACCCCCAGTCTGTGTTATCATAATGGCCCTCTGAGATCAAGAGGCATACAAAGAGTAAAGTGTTGTCATAATGCTAATATGGCTGGTTGCTATCTGTTGCCCTCAGTAATACATTTTTCATTCCCTCTGTAAGGCAGTGAGCTGAATGCTAATGCTGCTAGCGATTATATTGTGTTCTCAGTCGGAATAATGTATCTTGCTGCCTATAATCAACACAAAAGCCTCTAGTTATGTCTGGGCACTTAGGTGTATCCACTCTTGGTGCATGAATTTGTCAAAGAACTGTGTACCATAATAGGCTTTTAACACCTTTCATTGTTTTTAATCTTTGTTGTGTGGCTGCAATTAACATTTAGATGACGGATCGCTTCCTAGCTGCAGGAGTGGTGTGTTACTTTGAATGATAGGATTGGATTTTCACTACTAAATTTAAACCTGGAGTGTTTCATTTGCATAAGACTAGCGGCAACACATGCAAATGCAAAAATAATGATTATTGTACACAAGTTTCCCGGGTTAAACTAATTAGTTTTACCACTAAACAGATAGTCCCGCTCCAAACTCATGCCATTGGTTGAGTCAGAAGTCAATATCTTGGACTGCTCAAACAAACAGAGTAACACTTTGCAAGCATCACAGTGTTTAACACACAGTTTTTCTGCTGTTCTGTGCAGTATGACCTACATGACACTGCATGAGCCCAGCCTGGGATCTGGAGAGGAATCATGGGAGGCCAGCTCTGCTGAATTGGAGAGGAGGTGCAGGCTGGGCAGTGAGGTGGCCAGTCTCTCCCACATCACATCCATGGAGAAATGTGAACATTACTTCAAAATATCATCCCCCATCAGGTACGGCATACATACACTCAAAATGTTGGGTTAGTTATATAGATAGATATCCATCCATCCATCCATGCATCCATCCATCCACCCATCCATCCATCCATCCATCCATCCATGCATCCATCTATCCACCCATCCACCCTACACCCATCCATGCATCCATCCATCCACCCATCCATCCATCCATCCATCCATCCATCCATCCATCCATCCATCCATCCATGCATCCATCTATCCACCCATCCATCCTACACCCATCCATGCATCCATCCATCCATCCATCCATGCATCCATCTATCCACCCATCCACCCTACATCCATCCATGCATCTATCTATCCACCCATCCACCCTACACCCATCCATCCATCCATCCATCCATCCATCCATCGTGTGCAGGAGAGCCATTAAATGATTGTAGAAATCCCTTTACTCTAGCTCCATAACTCAAAATTCTGGGACATTAAATGTGTTTTTGTTGCTAGGTAGATGACATAACTAAACATGAACCTAAATTTGCTTTTAAATAGGTGTTGCTTAAGGACAGCAAAAATCATCACCATCTTCATCATTGTTGTTCTCTGTTCAGTAAGTTTTTCGGTCGTCAAACCTACTCAACAGCTTTTGTTATATAGAATAGTATCCAATTATGATTGTATTACAAACGCTCAATGATTTTATTTGTCTGACGCCCTGAGATAACTATATTTATTTGAATCCTCAGCTGTTTTTCAGCATGTATCCTGACAGGGAAAGCCCCTGGAGGATGCTAGCAGTCTCATCCACCGAAAGCTTCTGTATCCTTCCCATTTGTGTACTTTAGAGAATCTGCATTGTTTGGATTTGCACTGACTAGATAAATAAGAATCATTAATTCACAAGTCAAATATTGTGATGATGCATGCCACTGCGTTAACTCCTCAGACCCTGCGGGGATTTTTTGGTTGGTTCGGAGATTGCACTGAAGGGCTGCGCTAATTCATTTCCCTTTCTGTGACAATCTCACCATCTGCTATTTACAGCGGCCTGTGTCATGGTAACAGTCTTGCCTATGACTTCGTGCATAACAACAGATCTGGCTGATACTTCCAGCAATCTGTGAGTCCTGCGGAGCTGGAGAGATGAATGTGAAGAGTGAACAATGCACTGAAGTGCTTCAGAGTACCTTCTGCTGGTGGGAGGGGATCGTCTGGCCAAAATGAAACCATGACCAGCTGACATCTGTTTGCAAAAATTGTTCAAATCACTCAGGTTAAAGCTTGATGGATATTTAGTGTCAGTATTTTAATTTGTTTCCCTAACTCATGGTAGTTTTTCTTAACCTAACTGATCCCTGTAGCCATGAATCTTAGTGATTTTCGTGACAACTCCCTGCTGAAGCTGCAGGTTGGTGGGCCATTTTTGGGAGGGATGGAGGCAGTACAAGAGGCCCAGGAGTATATTCTGATCCAGGTGGAGCAGACTGAAGAAGCGGGGTCTCGCCGGAGACGAACTCAACAGGTTGGAGATGTTTCAATATATCTATTGCTTTATAATTCATTTTGTTGAAACATTTAGCTTGAAAAGTGTGTTTATTCTTTAATAAAAATAGTTTGGGGTCAGAAAGGGTTTTTAATGTTTTGAAAAGTCTCTTTTGCTTGCCAAGACTGCATTGATTTGGATCAAAATGACAGTAAAAACAGTTTATTCTTGTGATGGCATAGCTGAATTTTCAGCAGCCATTTATCAAATCTTCAGATCCTTCAGAAATCATTTCAATATGCTGATTTGGTGCTCAAGAAACATTTCTTATTATTATCAATTCTTATAATGTTCTCTCATTTCTTATGTTGAAAACAGTTGTGCTTCTTAATACTTTTGAAGAAGTCGTAATACATTTTTTTCTTAAGAATTATTTGATAAGTAGTAAGTACATGTTAAAAAATCTTTCTGACCACACACTTTTGATTGGTACAGCATTCTATAGAATAGAATAGAAATAAAAATATGTATTTAAATGCCTTATAGTTTGATTGTAAACTAAAGGCATTTATACATTTTAAGGAGTCACTTATAAGTATCCAAACACCTTTTCAGGATGCTGTATGTAAAATGTATATAAAATGAAAATGAAAAGATTAAAAAAGTTTATTCTAAACATTCAGAATATAAATTCTAATGTTTTTCTAACAGGTGCTTTATAACTGGACTATACCATTGCATTCCCAACGAAGTGACCAAATTCTGAGAACAAGGACATTCGAAATGGTTAGCAGGTATGATTGCCCATTCCTCATCAAACAAAGACATTTCAGGTTATATGGTGCACTTTATTGCATCTATTGCTGCATTAAAAAAGGAGATTAATCACACTACTGTCATCAGATGTGAACTTTGCTAATTTGCCAGTAGTTCAGTCAATCTGATCATGTGATGATGTTATTTTTGCAGTAGCTCCTGTCCTCGTATATGCTTTATGTGTCTCCATCTCTTTGTCTTGTCCTCCAGCGCTCCTGTTCTGATCAGTGTGCAGGCCTTTCTGTTAGACAGTCAGGTGGTTCCTCTGTCCATGACTCACCAGTCCCTCTATGTAACCGTGGAAACCCAGGTGCTTATGGCTGGACTGATCCTGGCAGGAGTCTATGTGCTCATCATCTTTGAGGTAAAATATGAGGTGGCGGTGTGAAGACATTATTTTCACACCGCACGATAATCCACTCAATGGTCTTTCCATATTTCATCCCCATAAACAAGATCATCTTGGCTGTTTTGCCACATTGAATGTGTGGAGTCGCCAGAGATTTGTGTGCGCCCATCTGTAGTCTTTCAGGAGGAGTAGATGGCGTGCATGTTGTTCATAAACATTCTGTAGATCCAGAACTATGCTGAGATGTCCTTGGCAGTAGCTGTTCGTAAACTTACAGTTTGTTTTTTTATTTTTACCTGTACTGCTGTTGAGCACTAGAGGTCACTGGGCTCTACCAATGTTAACAGGAAGAGCTTTTACTCACTTTGATTCCACAAGAAATATATCCGATTTTTGGAATACCAGAAAGTGACTTTAAATTGGATTACTTGAATTGGATTGCAAAATTGCTTGAATTTTATAGCAAGACCAACCTGTATTAGTGCAAACGTTTGAAAGCAGTTTTTATTTTTTTATTTTAAATTGGAAATACAGGCTTTAAGCCTTTGAAACATTCCAAATGAAATATTATGAAGTAAAGTCAAGAAGAAGGCTCCTGTACAAAATGTCAGATGTCCCTTGCTTCGTCTGAAGCACAAAAAATTCCCACTTAAATTCATGCTGGATAACATGGATCATTCAGAGTTCGTGCAGCTTTAGTGCTGCTGTCAATCAAATGAACATGAGCCAGACTAAGACATTCTGAAATAGAAGTTATTTTACAATTAAAATGTTCACTCAAATGTTATGATATCATTTGGTATAAAATTGTAAATTATAAAGAATGCAAAATAAGACCATTGTCACTAGTGGTCTCCTTTGGACCACTTGTAAAAATTTACTTTTCTGGTTTCTATTGCTCATGATGCCAGTTCACCCTAAAAATGAATCATTTCTGATTTTATATATTTACATGTTTTAATTTTTTGCTTTATTTTGCTTTATTTTTGCTCACTGTAACTCTTGAATCATGTAGATTATTACAGAGCCTTACCGCAAAACACTCCTCCACATTTTTAACTTCATCTTCTCCCTGTAGTGCACACTTTTTAGAGTCTGTGGCTCCAGGGGGACACGAGGGCAGAGGGGACCTCCCTTCCTAATTACATTTATTTCTTCAGGAGGGACAGCATGCTGCGTGTCGAAGAGTTTAATTAGACCTTTGTGAGAATGCTAATGGAGACTTTGGGGGCCTGTGTTTCCACTTTTACCGTTAAAACTAATGCTTCATAACTATGGCTACACCATCATCAAAGAGCTGAGAAAGTAAAAATTATATGTTTTTAAAAGTGAACTAATGAACAGATTTTATGTTGATTGGGTGAGTCATCGTAATTTTATTTATTGTGTTTTTAAAACAGGGTTACTTGCGGAACATAACCTCTGTGATCATCTTCTTATGAGAAATTTATATTATATTATATTATATTATATTATATTATATTATATTATATTATATTATATTATATTATATTATATTATATTATATTATTCTGACCATTTGAAACCATTACAACTTCAGTCAACTGTGATATGTATATGAACTAGTTCCCAGGTGTTTTAGAAATCATCAAAAAGTGTTAGAAAAACACAGTAGCTTTGCTGTCCAACCGAGTCCAGTCTGTTAATTTTTAGTGATGAATTTCACGTACATAACACGGCATGACATTTCAGTAAAAGTAACATAACACATAAACAACACTTGCTCATACAGTCTTAGTCTAAATGTGTCTCTATGTTCAGTTATTCTATAACTTTTTTTATCTTGACTTTTAAAACTTGGGAATATAGCCACCATTACCCAGCCCAGTTATGATTAAAAATATAGCTGCTTCTCAGGCATTGATCTAAATGGCTAATGATGTTGCCAAATGTATGTGTGCATGCCAGAAGGAAGTTGCAGCTGCCCAGATTGTGCCTTTCATAATCAGCTTTTAATTGACTGCTGAGTCAGATGATATGCTACAGTACTGGACATTTAAAGTTTTTTTTTATTCGCTTTGGTACTATTTTTACAAGCAACTGTTACATTTTCACTTTTTTCAGTCAGTTGGGATTTTTTTTAATTATACACCTTACTTGTGAAAATAGTACAGTATAGCATAATAAATGAGCAGCAAAGCAATCGTAGTGGAAAAATGTAAACATTTTAAAAAATTTCTCTATGGCATTTGGTTAATCCCCCTTTTGCTTTAAAGGGACACTGAGTAGGAATTACTCCCATCTAGTGGTGAAATTGTATTTTGCATTCAAACTAATTTTGCTCTCCAGCGCCTCGCTTTTTCAAATGCGCGTTGCATCTACGGTAGGCGATATGTACCAAAAAGCTTTGACAGGATATCTTCTAATAGCACTTCGTCGAGTTTTCCTTCAGGTGAACAGGTGTGTTATTTCAAACAAACTGCAACATGACAACTAACAAACGAATGTTACAGTATGAATTACTGACTGTGGAAAACATGAAATATTGTAATTAGTAGTTATGTCTAATTTATTCGTTATATTTTCTGAATTATATGCATTGTTAGATATTAAAAAAAATATTATAATATAGACTGTAACACTGACTTACCTGTCGAGAAGAAAACTGGCCACTTCAGCGTCTCTTTTGAAATCTTTATCAAGCATTAGCTCTTTCCACCTAGAAAAAGCTTCCCCGACATTAACTCTTGTTTTCTGTAATCTACGGTCACGTTTCCTTTTACGTTCTATTTTTGACTGTTTTGGCGACGATGTTTTCTTCTCCTGTGGCGCGGCATATGTATGGTCCATAATAAGAATGCAATCCAGACTTTTAAACTTGCCGGTGCAGTTTCAAGCGCCTCTCACTGCTCTGCACCTGCGTTTCTGGCTCTGACCGAAAACGCGCTGTGGAAACGCGTTGGCTTAGTACTTTTTGTCCCTCTCTGCTAGTATAGTTTTGCAAGATGGCGGAACTACATGGAAGCCTCCGTCGACCTACCCGTCCCATGTATATAAAGATAATAAATTCTTCATTTACAAGGATTAGTTTAAACATTGGCATAGGTATTTGTACACCATTGAGGGCATATTTATGAATAAAAATATTGATTTTAGATAATAAAATACCTAAAAAGTTACTTATTGTCCCTTTAATGACAGACAGCACCACTTGAGTTTTGAATACAACCTTAAAGATCATGCTATTGAGCATAATTTGATATATTCAAAAGAGTATTGCTATCCAGTGTAAACAATAATATCTGTCATTAATACCCCCACCCCCCCTTTTTTTGGGCTGCTTTGATTAGTGACCAAGAATTGTGCAGAATCTTAAATATTTCATACTTAACATTTCTTTCACACATAACATTATTTCTACATGACATGACATCTTTCAATATGATAAAACTTAAAATAGATTTGATTAACATTACAGATTCCACAGTCTGTGGTCTCAAACTTTTGGACTCCATTGTAAACAGGGAATCCTTTGTTGTATTGACCTGTGCCTGATCTTCTGATCTCCCTCTCTGCATTGCACAGCAGCTTGGTGATAATCCTCTGAGCTGATCTAGAATCAGCACTCTGAAAACAACTTTGATTAAAAGGGCTCAGATGGTGAGTTTCATCAGCAGCTCTGATAGCTAAATCTCATTTGCGAGAGAGGGCAAAACCTGAAATCGGAGATATATAATAGTATGAGATGGTTATAAATATTAATATGCCTTAAAAGATTCATGAATAATGTATTTTCTCAATCTAATCGCAGATATCTCGTAAACACTTTAATAATGGCTGATAGATTATTCTTCAATTAGACTAGAGTTACAGTTTCTCATTAACTGGGGGGCTTTGAGTATAAAACTAACATCACATCTCACACAGGCACATTCTGACATTTCATTTAGCCATGAACTCTTTCTTACTGTATAAGTGAGAGTAATTGGTTTAAATCGCAAAACAGAGACACATTAGTCTCAGAGGATACTTTCATATGCAAAGCAACTCAATGCATATCCATGTTGCTGATTAATTCTGCACAGAAAGCAGTGTTCAACAATTTATCTTAATGACCTGTTTTAGACTTACAATCACAACATTGCACCAAGTGTTCCTCCCCCTCAGGGAAGTTTCCGGACTGACATAGATTACTTGCTCCTTCCAGACTGGAGTCTTTTACTGTTATCCTGCATGTTGTGTACTCATCGCCCTTCTTTTGCTCTTCTAGCTGATTACACTGTCTTGTAATGACTGCTCCCACCTTGACACATGACACCAAAAGAGGTGCATCAGACACTTTTTGATTCAGGTGTTTCAGTCAAGTGCTCTCACCAGGAAAACAGATGCTGAAGATGTTGATATCTGACAGTGCACTTTAAGGCAGCGCTTTTAGTCCAGAGGGTGAATGAAGAGCAGAAAACCAGTAGATGTTGTCGACTGACACATATATTCTTGTGAATCTGGAATTACCATTTGATTAAAATAGTGCATAAAAGGTTCAGAATTAATTAAATGTAAGAAATGAGGTTGATCGACCATAAATGAAGAGTGGGGAAGAGGGTTAATTATCATTTTTGATGAGCAAATGTATTCACTTGTCCAAAGGCTATTTTACAGCCTTATTTTTTACATAATTAATAGTGTTTACTAAGACTAGCATCGCTGTTACCGTTGCTGAAAGGAATAATTTTGTGCTACAGGTGAGAATGATACCTCTTATTATGCAGCTTGTTGAAATTAGTTGTACTATTACTTTTCTAAGCAATCAGACGTTTGGTTTTTGCCTGGCTAAGCAATGCCCTGCATTGTGCATAGGGAAGCACAAATCTAGTTTGTGGTACATTATTATAAGCCCAGATTTGTAATAAAATTGTCAAAACAAATTGTACTCTAATTATGATATATTACCGCTATCTTATTTTTCTGCGTTTATTTGTTGTTGCAGATTGTTCACCGTACTCTGGCTGCAATGTTAGGATCCCTGGCTTCTCTGGCAGCGCTGGCTTTCATTGGAGATGTAAGTTTTTGTTTTAGAGAATGTTATTTTACTCCATTTTTATGTATATTGCTTACACTTTGTCAAGAGTTGGACTCTGGGACTTCATTCATTTTGAAAATTGCAGTGATGATCTTATTGTTACTAGCTAAAAGTAGCCTATGAGAGCTCAGCAACAATCTGTCATAAATAAAATATAGTGGAAAATTCTGATTTTAATTACAGGGCATTAGCTTCAGTATGTCATACAAATCCTGGCAAAAATTATTGAATCACCACACTCGGAAGAATGTTCACAAGTAATTTTTTTTTTTTTTAACAAATAGATGAATCACAGATATGACAAAAAAACTATTTTTGTTTTATAATTTAACATCCTTGTTAAAGTGAAACATACCTCAAACAATTGAGATTAAAAACAGTTAATGAATGGAAAACAGTTTAACACATCAATGAGAGAAACAATTATGGAATCCATCAAAAAACACCATTATTACTTTGTTGATCCTCCTCTGGCCTTTGTGATCACCTGAAATCTTTGGGGTATCAAAAAGCAATATTCTTCATTAAGCTGGTTTCAACTTTCTGAAAAGCACTTGACAGATTAGCTGTGCAACCTGTGCATTGACAGTTCAGGCAGGGTTGCTATTTCTCCTGCTCTTTTACCCTACATACCCATATCATAAATGAGTTGCGAAATTTCATTGTTTTCTTCAGGCAGTCATCTTTATACATTTCATTAAAACGGCACCAGACAAAAGTTCCAGCATCATCTCCTTGTCCAAGGCAGATTCATGATTCATCACTGAATATCACTTTCATCCAATCATCCCTATGACTGATTCTCTTTAGACCACCTGAACCTTGCTGTCTTCTGTTTAGGTGTTAATGCTGGTTTTCGTTTGGCTTTTCCATGTGTAAATCCCATTTAATTCACCCATTTTCTTACAGTTCTGTCACACACATTGACTCCGGATTCAGGCCATTTGTTTTTCATTTGTTTCATTGTGATGTAATGAATTATTGTGCATTTTCCATTTTCAAGGCCGATTTCTATCCTGACGCTTTGATGTCTTCCCTGGTTTGCCTTTATGATTTCCTTCCATTTTGTTTATACCTGCAGTAAATTTTAGAAAAAGCTGACTGAGAATATCCAACTTCTTTTGCCACACTCCATGTTGGACTTCAGATTCCATCAGATTCCATTTTTCCTCAACATTGAACGATTCCATATTTTTTTTCCTTTACTTGATATGGAAAATAGTTTTCAATTAAATAAAATAATCGTATTTGTTTGAGGTATGTTTCACATAACCAGAATTATTAAACAAAAACAGTTTTGTGTCCTATCTATCATTCGTTCATTTTGTATAAAGTAAAGAAGATCTTTTCGACAGGGGTTGTATATTGTAATTGATGTGATTATTTCAACATTTCAGAAAACCCAGTTAAGATTGGTATGTGAAAATACTCTTCTGTATCTGAGGAAGTAGGCAATGACTATTTCATCCCATTGTCTTTACTGTAGAGGCCAAGTCTAATGACTGTTGTGGAATGGATTGACTATGAAACACTCGCCTTGCTGTTTGGAATGGTAAGTATAATTCTAACAGGTCTAGGAACTCTCCAGCAGTGCCACGTGTGTAATATGAACATATGATATCAGATTGCGTGGCTTGTTGAAAAGATATGTGCTGTTACATTTAGATGAGATTGCACTTATTATTTTATCTCCTAACCCTAACCCTACCAACCCTAATCTACCTTTGATACAAATACCCCAAACCAAATCTAGCAATGTTTCAAATCGTCTCATTGTGAAACTTTGGTGTTAACTTGTCTAAACAAATGCCCCATAGCCACATAACAATGAGCTAAAATCTCTCATAAAACCCTAGCAATGCTCTAGCAACAAACTCTATGTTTTCTTCAGAAAATATCTAGTTATTTAATGGTTTCAGACAGCATAAGAAACTTGTCTCTGGTGTAATAAGATGATTTAATCTGCCTGTTTGGAGAAAGTTGCCCTGCTACAGTATGTTCTTGACAGTCTGACAAGCCTCTATTCCAACTCTTAACCCCAAATATTTAGCCTCTTAGGCTGGTCAGCCTGACAGGCAATTAGTGTGACACCTTTCTTAATGTGCTGTTAACATAATGCTTCTTTTAGAAAGAATTCTTCAGGAGTCTAAGATCATTTACGTTGTTACTCTGAGTCACACTAAATGTACAGCATCACAATCAGTTGAAAGTTCTGTTAGCTGAGGCTGTTAGACTGCATATGACATTAGTCCATATTCTACATGGTTCTGCAACAAAGTGCGACCGAAAAATATCAGTACAAATTAAAACACTCAAGCCAGTATTTTTGCCAAAGTCCCACCCTTTTCAAGACCTCTGTTTGTTCAGTGTCTGTCTCCATGGAAACAAATACATTCAATCAGCCCCCATCCAGAAGACTACATGAAGGAGTATTTGAGGAAGAGCAGAAAAGCAAATCAGAGACTGATGATAGAAAATGAAGCACAGCATCCATCCATTTCAAAGACTGATTAGAAAAGAGCCATTTTAACATAAAAAAGGATAGCTTTAATAAGCTCAGAAATATTTATGTTCCACTTTATTGATTTTCTATATTTCAAAGATGTCTGTTTCTGTATCTGAGGCCGAAAAAAGGGAAGAGAATGATATATGTGGCATCAAATTGAGTGAGAGACCGTGTGGCATTTGAGACATAATGTGATTTTATAGCAACACATGTGGCGGTAAGCTCTAAAAATAGAAACCATGAAATGTTCAAGTCTCATAACCCTTCCTCTTTACTTTCAGATGATACTGGTGGCAATATTCTCGGAGACTGGTTTCTTTGATTACTGTGCGGTGAAGGTGAGTTTTCTCAATCATAATGTTTAAAATGCTTATTTGATATTTTATTCATATCTTTAAGCAAGATACAGTGTCTTGACCGAGAGAGTCATTTCCTCATATTCTCTCTAAAATCAGGCTAATTAATCTATCCCACCCACCTTATATATTATATTATACATATTTATATACATTATATATCTACAGATACAGATGCCTACTAACATTTACTCATCAATCTATAGGTAGCATGCTGTCTGTTATTGATTCAGTCTGATATACATTCATTTCGCTTTATAGATGTCCCTGCTTTTGATTTAGTCAATGTATCCCATCATGCTACTTTACTCAGTAAGCTTTAGGGCATAGAAGCAGAGATTTACAATGGCAGTCCTGAAAATCCCTGTCATTCACTCTCAAGCAAAGTGATGAGAATCCCACAAATGTTTTATATATATATGAAATTTCTGGGTGAACATCAATCTCCAACTGAGTTATGAAAAGGAATCAGACAGAACAAATCTTTGTGAAATGATGCAACCCTTTAAAAATTGTGAATAAAATGGGTCTGAATTAAAGAAAGTCTAAAAATAAATCTTACAATGAGCTTCATTGGATGGATATCCTGTTCCTTATTTTCAGGGATTCAGCAGACTGTTGTAAAAGCCCCTTTGAAACATTATGCATGTGCTTTGGCCATTATGAGGGCACATGCTCATGTCCTCTCATCCCATTCAAGAATATTAAGAGGGTTCTGAACAAGGACATGTTCCACAAATTAAAATATTGCCATAGAAACAACCCCCTTGATTGAACTGTTGATGCATTTTGTCTTGAAATATAAATCAGGCTTCTTTAATCTGTTTTGTGAGCGGGTGAGTTAAAGCCTGTTCACACCAAGTATCCTAGCTATAACGTTATTAGTGTCCACACCAACACACAATAATGTTCTGTTTATTATAAGTGTGAATAGTGCTTTAAATGCTCAAGCTTGTTAAAGCGGGGTGGATTCTGATTGGCTGTCAATGTTTTTATCATTCATCAGTTAAAAAAAAAGTCAGTGTCCATATTTGTCAGTTACCATATTACCGATAAGGAAGTGAAGTGGAGTCAGGAAGTGGTGACATTTCTTTACCACTTGATTAAAATGATTCAAGACAGCCTGCCAATGTCTCCATAGCGACAGGCTCTTAAAGCCCAGCTCTTTTGTTTTATGAATATTTTCTTTTCAGGCATAAACATTCTTTTAGCGCTGAAGCCCGTTTGTACAAACACACTATGGATCTGTGTCAGTTTTTAGACTGAATTCCTCATTAAAATGTACCTTTGAACATTGTGTTCTGAGCCCCCCTCAGAGGACCGCTCTCGATTCTCTATCTCTGAGGCACTGTTAAATCTATCTCTCCTTTCAAGTTTTTTTTTTTTAAACATGATTTTGTTAATGCTCATAAACAAAGGCAAGAGATTTTCGTGCTCAATTTATTTTTGACCCAGTTCGTTTTCATCAGTGTGAACTTGAACTTTTTTTTAAACCAATAATGAAGTGTCCTCAGCAGTATTCTGTATGTCTCCACACAGGCGTATCAGTTATCCCGAGGAAGAGTGTGGCCAATGATAATGATTCTGTGCTTAATTGCAGCCGTTCTCTCAGCCTTTCTCGATAACGTAACAACTATGATGCTTTTCACCCCTGTTACAATCAGGTAATGGTATCTCTTCTTAAAACAATGTCTCTTTCTTTCTTTCTTTCTTTCTTTCTTTCTTTCTTTCTTTCTTTCTTTCTTTCTTTCTTTCTTTCTTTCTTTCTGTCTCTTTTGACTTCTTTTTTAAACTTGTATAATGATTAACTTCCAATGGAAGCATATGTGGCAAGCAATCACACTGGAATACTTCGTGTTTACAATCTATTGTTTTAAGTTAGACTTGTGTGCCAGAATCCCCGTAAAACCTCCAAAATACCTTTGCTTGTAGAGTTTCATTGTAAATGCTTTGCCGTATACATGACTTTTATTTTTACAAACTGAGGGATAAATCCAGATTCTTTTCTTTGGTAACTGACAGCATGCCACAGAGGCTGTCAATAGAGATTAAACTTGTATTAAACCTGGAGCATTCCTTTAAGAGGACGTTGAAGAGAAGAAGTTTGTTCATCTGAACCACTGCTAAAAAAAAAAAAAATCCCAGAAGGCCTTGGCTTTTCTCTAGACAGGAATTCTTTGTCAGTCTGCTAAGAGTAACATGAGGATGCAATAAGTCATGTCTTCATGCTATAAACTTACCACCTCATTGCTCTTCTCAGCTCCATTTGAGCTTATCTTCTTCCATCTTTTCACTGTTACACGTTGTCTCTCAATGTGATTCATTTATAGGTTTTATATCCTGATATACAACATCATTTATTTAGCATTGTTTAAGAAACCATGTGCACTGAAGCAATTTGATATAATGTCATAGTGGTTCATGTCCCTTCCCTGCTGAAAAAAAAAGACAAACCTAAAGACCAACAAAAAAACTTTGAGTAAGGATACTTTTTTTTTTGGTATTTAATTTTTTTTTATCATTCTACTGCTAAATTCATCCATCAAATTATTATCATCTTAGACCTTAAAAATCCCTAGTGTTGTAGGATAGAATGAATCTATATTTCACATAGCCATTAAAATGGTATGTGCAGCCTCAGCGTTTTCATGACATTGCTGGTGAGAAATGACTCCTCTTTTTTGATTATGCATCCCCAATGGCATCTTCAAACACCTTTGGGGCTTCAGAGGTTAGAGACGCAGTACACACACACACGCATTAAAGAACAAAAGGGAGAAATTAGAGAATTCAGCTTTTCATAAACAGTCACAAATATAACAGAAGTAAAATGCATGAGTCTGTGTATAAGTTACAGCTACAATGCTAGGATATTGTGGTGGTTGTCATGTTGTTGCTATGTGATTGTTAAGGTGTTCTCTGTGTATGTTTTTTTGCACGTTTTACTGTATGTTTCACCAGGCAAAAATAATGAAAGTATGATGGATTAGAAAAACAATAGCACACCTTGTCTCAAAAATTACTAGAAAGCATTGATCTGTCTTGATGACCACTTGGAGACTACTCTATGGAACATGGTTGCATTACATTGATGTTCCAGGAACATCGGTCCTAATCATTTTTTTGTGATATCTTTTGTACTCAAGGTTATGTGAAGTGCTTAATTTGGACCCCAGGCATGTCCTAATTGCTGAGGTAATCTTCACCAACATCGGAGGAGCTGCCACTGCTGTTGGAGATCCTCCCAATGTTATCATCGTATCCAACCAGGATCTGCGTAAAAAAGTATGTCATTATTTTCCACCGTTCTTACTTGATGCTGGGTCATTTATGGGTGGACGGATATTGTACTGCTGTCTTGTGCCTGTTGAGAGTGATTTAAGAATGATAGACTTCACTGTCACTATCGACTAAAGGCTAGAACACCATGGCATCCTGTCTTACACTTAAACTATTAATTATGGAGGAATACTTCTTGCCACCACACTCTGCCAAAGTCCCTCTCTCTCTGTCCCTCTCTTTTTTTCTGTCATAATGGTTTAATCTCAAACCTGTATAGCCTCTCTTTATTGAGCCTTGTGTAATATTGGTTTGACTGAAAAGGTGGTGGGACATTCGAGTGTCTACCAGTTTGTCTTTTTGTAGTCAGGTATGTTATTTTATTACTCTTATTTAGGATTATGGGTTTGAATGCAGTTTGAATGGCTAACCCTTTGAGTGCATTTCATATCACAACCCAAGTATGCGTTGCGTTCTCTGCATTGCCACAAGCTTGCATTAGCATAAACTGTCTGCTTCTGCAGCTAGGTTTTCTCTTTTAGGGACAGTTTGAAGCGAATGATGCTGAGCAAGTAAGATCTCATAAGTGTGTTTACCTGAATAATAACAAATCAGATTCAATAGTAAAGACATTTGAAGCTAGCTCTATACCCCCATGAGAATTATTATTGTCTCCATAGTGCAAGAACACACATTTAATATGTTCAGCGGGACTGTGCATTCAGTGCTTTAGTCGAGCATTTGCATAAACTATATTTCAGGTCTAAATCATGCAGCTTTTTGAGGTGTGCTGTTCCCTTGTGCTTTGCAATAAAACAGAAAAAGAAAATCCCTTAGATGTGCATTCAAATTAGGGACTAGATTGAGGAAATCATACAGACTTGTGCTGGATCCAAAAATGCATACTTCCATACTATGTAGGCAGTTATGGGTCGATTTCTTACACATTTTAGTCCATTCACGATTAAATATTACATGATAAAAACTGTAGTTAGTAGCGTAATCTAGGTTGCACATTTTAGGTAATGTAATCTTGCTACCACTTTAGATTACTTTTAGATTAGGACCTCCTTTAGCTCACAAAACATGCAAGCAGTTAGCATGGGGTTTGCTACACAGGCCCATACGCAGAAGGCTGCTATGAAATAGACTGTGACACATTGCCCTGGTCACCACTGATGTAGCTGTAACAATGTGCGACGGTCTTTGCTCTCCTCTGGGATCAAGGAGTTGCGGATGACCCACGGGTGGACGACAGTTCATCGTTTGGCCATCCATGTACCACTTTTGATTTAAACTTACTGCCATTGTGTGAATAATACGTTACCATGTAATTCATAAAAAGATACTTTAAACCAAATACAGTATTTCGGATGCAGCTTTGATACTGGCCAGTAGGCAAACATTCTAGTAACAACCTTGATTCCTAACCGCTTAGGAATGCACTAAAAACATCTTAAGCATGCCAAAGCAACAGCTTAGCAACCACATATGATGGAAAGTTCTCCTCCCAAAAAAGACTGTGTGTTAGTGTATATGGCCAAAGTGTGCGTCAGTAAGTATGTGTACGAGTCCAGCTAAAGCCCTGAATGAGACACAGAGGATGAGACGGAGCTCTTTCATCTCCAACTCCGGATGCTGATTAAAGATGCTTTCTTTGGAGCCACTCTACCCTGCAGCTCTTTCTGTCACACACTACCGCAGACACAATGACTAAGACAAAAAACGTGTGTGTGTGTGAGTGAGCATCAGTGCAAAAAAGAAAGGGAGCAGAAAAAGGGTGGCTATAAAAGTGTAGGCGATCCATCTTTTTCTGACATTCTATTTAAAAGGCTACATGCCAAAAGAACAACTATATGCCTAAAAACCTCAGTCTATTTGAAGCCATCAATATTTATGTCAAATAAACATGTCAGTGAAACGGATTTTCAGCACCATCACACTTTCTGACAGAGATGGTTGAATTATTGTGTGAAGCAAATTAGCTGTTTTAATCAAGTGCTGCTTTATGTTTTAAGAGTGCTTTAAAGAGAGAATCTCAAGGTTGGCTTGAAGGGTCATGCAAAGGTGAAGAGTGGAGTCTTCGAATATGTAATGTTTTTAGGAATTCTGGGTGGTCTAAACACTCCACCAGGAATCAAAGCAAAATATTATTAGTTAGTTTAGGGCTCATTTTCATCTAAATCAAAACATCTGTTGACCTAATCTTTTTCTATAACTTTAGGGCATACATTCAAAGTCAATATGAAAGGTTGTTTAAATGAATAATCATGAAAAAAAAGAAGAAGCTACTAACAAACAAACAAACACATTTTTTCTAGTTTTTAATCCCTGCATTTTCAGCAACTTCAAACCACAGCTGGCTTGGCGTTTCTGCATTGTCTTCTGGTATTTCCTAACGTAACATTATTGAATTATTTGTGAAATCAGTAAGCAGTAAGCTGTCCATTTTCAATGGTCTTAGTACTCTTTACATTTCATTTCAAAGATTTGGGGATATCTTGGATGTGATAGATACATCATTTGTGATGTGCACTATTCTGTATAAAAAAAATTTATACGTTAAAGGCCAGTTGGAATGAAAACCAACTAAATGTTCACAAACATCTATTATTGTAGAACATTGGTAATACTTGAGTAACTATATTCACAGTGCATTCATGTTTGTTAATAAACTAATGTGAACTACTGAAAATCAAATGTTAAGAATGTATTAGTATATGCAGAAATTGACCTTATTCTAGGTTAACAAATGCTGTAAATGTATTGCTCATTCATTTTTAAGCCCAAATTATACCCAAAACATTTAACTGAACCTAATTGAAAAGTCTTATGTATTCTTTGTAAGAAAGGTCACTAAACCCATTAAATCCCATCAACGAGGGCAACTTAAATGTTTCATGTGAAGTTCAATAGTTACCATCACAGTTTTCATTTAGTTATTCCTCAAACTCTTCCATCAGCGACAGAAAGGTGCTTGGTTTAAAAGGTTGTATCTTCAGCTGGCTTTCAGAGCTGAAATCACTGTGGGGTTTGAGTTAATTTATGGCTCAGTAGAAACATCGTCCTTGCCTGTCAAACCGGCTGTTGCACAGGATGATGCAGCGGTAATCATGCTCGAGTTGCATTTTCCACATCAAGGTCACTTCCTGCTGGGCTACAATTGACAATGGGGAATTTTCTGAAAAACCCAATATCCCTAAACTCACATTTCTGACAGGCCTAAATCTCTGGAGGGTGGAACCCATCAGACGTAATGAAACCCCCCCCCCCCGCTCTATATTTTCTACTGTATAAACATGATTTTGGGTTTCCGTCAGGGTGTTCAGTGATAAATATGTTCCTGTAGTGGATGCACAGTGGAGGGCCTGTGACTATCCATGTGTGTGGAATGCTGGACAGATTCATCCATTCTGTTCCGCAGGGAGAGATTGCATCTGCTGTAATTACTGACATGGATGCAGTGGTTTGTGTTATCTCTGTGTTACACGGCCAGATTTGTTTATATTTGAAAGGGCTTCTGTTTGTGTTGACAACATGCAGATAATGAATGGATATACAACTTCATGTGGAAAAAATGACACACACACACACACACACACACACACACACACACACACACACGTACACAGTTCAATACTTGCCATTTGCTTATTTGTTAATTGCTTTGTGCATTGAATTGATATGACTTTTATAGAATAACTAAGAGATTCCTTGCACTATGAAACAATTTTCTGGTTTACACGTGTCTATGTGTGTGTCTGAGGACTCGGGTTCGTGATGCAATAAAGGTAGGAGTCGATGAAACTCTGGGCTCTCTATAAATGACTGATCCAAAACTATTTTTAAGCTAGTGCAAACAGGTGCTTATATAGTGCTGTAATGTAGTTTACTGATCCATTGTTTGAGCTTAAAAATGATTTAAGCAGTTTTTCCTATTTCTGTACCTATTAGTTTATTGAGGTATCACACCATTTTATTCAATATTTTTTTTTATTAGGGCTGCATGAGAAATCGCATGTGATATTTATTGCGCATCTTGTCAGTAAAGCCGGTTCTGTAATCAGCAGTAAATCTCCATCACCTGCGCTCTTTCACATGGAGTAGCATTAACTACACAGAGCTGTCGTTTACTTAACAAGCTGCGGAAAAATACGATCATATTTTGTGCATGTTTTGCGCAGCTTGTCAGTGAACAACACCCAGTTATCGTGCAACCCTATTTTTTTTATTTCATTTAAGTTTTCTGTTTTGGCACCAAAATATCACATTTAAACTTTCGACTTGTTGAAACATTATCTGTATGTATTTCTCTGCTCTATTATGTAAATTAATGAGTGTTTGTATTTTTTTTTGTGTGACTCGTGTCTATTTGCTTGTATATAACCGAGGATCTTATTTGTTTGTAGTGAAGCCACCACCTTCTCCAACAGTCACTTAATCCGTTTATTAAGATAATCAGCCTCAGGAACTTTAGAGCTTCTGGATACTGAATTGAAGCACTGCCATACAGATATATGGTTGACATGGCACAATACAGTTTATTAAAATGCACTGAGCTAGAAATGTGCTTTACTAATCCACAGCTTCAAAAGTTTACTTTATCTTGACTTACAAAAGCAAATAATGTTATCCTTAAGACGTTTTTGAAAGATGTCACCAAGGCTGCTTTTATATTTCAAATAATATTAATATATAATAAAATTTAAAGAATGTTTCGAATTTTAAAATATAAAAAAAACAATTTATTCCTGTGACGGCAAAGCAGAATTTTCAGGCAACATTTTACTCTTCAATATAAACCATGACACATACATACATTTATTTAGAACAGCATACATTTGCAACATGGTAAAAGACTGAACAGTCACTTTTGATCAATGCGTTCATGTTTTTTTCTAGAAAAAGTTCACAATTTTAATGATCAAATTGACCCCCCCCCCCTTTTTTTTTACTAGGTTTTTCATAGTTTTATCAAGTATGGCATTAGAGAGGTGGTAGACAAGTGGTAGAAATGGTAAAGGGATTAGGAAATTAAATCATGATTTAAGATTTTATTAATTTCCCTGACTTAAGGCCTAGAAATCACATTTTTTAATATGAAATCTTTGAAGTTTCCAGGTTTTTCATGACGGGGTGATCCCTGAACTTAGCCCGTCCTGCATTTCCCAGGCAGCAGTCAGTCATGATGGAAAATCTTGTACATGTGGGCTCTTTGTTTATTTGTTTTTTTCTCTGTTTGTTTGGGCTGTGCGAGTCGAAATGGGCCTCCTCATCGTTCTCGACTGGATCACTACAGCAGGAATGTTGCCATTTGGCCTGTCAAGCATCCATCTGTGGAGCTCTCTAGATCAGACATTTGAGATTGGGCAGAAGGAGTGTTTCAGGGTCGCTGAGGAGACGTTTCATATATATGCTGTGCTCTCTCTCTGGCATCCACTGGGCCGTCAGTCACACTCCCAGGAATCTCAGCTGCCAATCAGTGCTTCTCCAGGCCCCAGGCAGACAGGCCTTGGCGTACTCTGGTTTGACTGTGGACCCTGACTGCTCACTAATCAGCTAGCGCCAACAGTGAAGGCCTTTTTTCTCATTCCCTCTTTTCTCCCACTTACCTTGCTTTTTGAAGTTTCTTTCTTGGTTGATAAAAGTGGGACAGTGACAACAGAAATGGAGTAAGAGGAGGTCTTATTTACACACTATTGTAATTCATGCAACAGGCCTGCATTCAGGACAAAACAAGAGAATCTACAAAGAAAAATCTCCAAACACTGCCTATTGTTTGCAGCTATATTACTGACCAAGTATTGAAGACTTCTGCATCTACTCTATAGTGCATTCATCTCAACAGCACAGGAAATCCATGAGCAGTAAAGCAGAGAACCACTTTAATAAAATGTTATTGACAGATTCCCTCTAGCCCAGCTTGCCCCAATGAGTCTGTAAGGATATTTCTTATTTTCTTATCTTATAAGCAGATTCATCATTGAAAAGATCAGATTTAATTAGTTCACAAATCGGATATCACTTTTTTGCAATCAGGTTGCAGTGGTCCTTTCATTTGTTCTCCCTGTCTTTTCATGCATTTCTCTTTTTCTAATGTGATTAGAAAATAATTCTAAATAATAATAATAATTCTGTGTGCTTTCTTTTAAAACCCCATTACAAATCTAATCATAGGGTACACAAATGGATGTGTGTTCTCTTGAATACCTCTCCCTTTCTCACACATACACACAGAGAGACACACATTTTCTCTCTCTCTCTCTCTCTCTCTCACACACACACACTCTTTTTTTCCTGATCTCCTGTAGAGGTCACTGTATACCAGTCTTCACGTGTCGTTGTCTCCATTCACATGTCTCATGTTGGTATATGAGATTGGACATGTTGTTTGTGTGTTGTTTGCTTACTCACATCTTAAAAAGCCAAAAGCATTATTGCCCCCCCCAAAAATTTTTTACCAGCCCTTTGTTTAGTTTCTAAAAAGTACCTCTAAGCCCTGGGTGTTTGCCAAGCCTGAGTAATGCGGGGAGCCGAACTACAACGATGCAATTATCTTGTATTTTGCCAGTTCCTTTACAAAATAGAAGAGACTGGGTCTAGCTATCACATTTTTTACTAATTTCTTATATTTCTGTATAAGTACAAAAAAGAAAGTCTTGGCTACAATAAAACATTATTGCCATTGTTATTGCCCAAGAAAAAGATACAGTTTATTTAACACCTGTTGGCCTTTTTTTAAATATTGGTGCTAAGCTGTCACAGTGGTAACCTGCCATTAGCCTTTTATAGACTGACAATTTATACAATTAAACAGTTATAAAGCACAAGCAATTTGTGAAAAAGTATAGCTTTCACTAATTAATATTGTAATTAATAAATTACAGGTGCATCTCAATAAATTATGATGTCGTGGAAAAGTTAATTTATTTTAGTAATTCAACTCAAATTGTGAACCACGTGTATTAAATTCAGTGCACAAAGACTGAAGCAGTTTAAGTCTTTGGTTCTTTTAATTGTAATGATTGTGGATCATATTTAACAAAAACCCAATCTTATCAAATTAGAATACTTCATAAGACCAGTTAAAAAATATATTAAAAAAACATTAAAATGTTTTTGTGAATTGTTGGTCTTCTGGAAAGTATGTTCATTTACTGTACATGTACTCAATACTTGGTAAGGGCTCATTTTGCTTTAATTACTGTGAGGCATGGAGGTGATCAGTTTGTGGCACTGCTGAGGTGGTATGGAAGCCCAGGTTTCTTTGACAGTAGCCTTCACTTCATCTGCATTGTTTGGTCTCTTGTTTCTCATCTTCCTCTTGACAATACCCCATAGATTCTCTCTGGGGTTCAGGTCTGGTGAATTTGCTGGCCAGTCAAGCACATCAACAGCATGGTCATTTAATCAACTTTTGGTGCTTTTGGCAGTGTGGGCAGATGCCAAATCCTGCTGGAAAATGAAATCAGCATCTTTAAAAGCTGGTCAGCAGAAGGAAGTATGAAGTGCTCCAAAATTTCTTGGTAAACGGGTGCAGTAACTTTGGTTTTCAAAAAACACAATGGACCAACACCAGCAGATGACATTAAAGCCCAAATCATCACAGACTGTGGAAACTTAACACTGGACTTTAAGCAACTGGGGCTATTAGCTTCTCCACCGTTCCTCCAGACTCTAGGTCTTTGTTTCCAAATGAAATACAGAACTTGCTCTGATCTGAAAAGAGGACTTTGGACCACTGGACAACAGTCCACATCTTCTTCTCCTTAGGTAAGATGCCTCTGATGTTGTCTGTAGTTCAGCAAATTCCTTGACACGTCCGTGTGTGGTGGCTCTTGATGCCTTGACCCCAGCTTCAGACAATTCCTTCTGAAGTTCTCTCAAATTCTTTAATCGATTTTGCTAAACAATCCTTATAAGGCTGCGGTTCTCTCGGTTGGTTGTGAATGTTTTTCTTCCACAGTTTTTCCTTCCACTCAACTTTCTGTTAACATGTTTGGATACAGCACTCTGTGAACAGCCAGCTTCTTTGGCAATTAATTTTTGTGGCTTACCCTCCTTGTGAAGGGTGTCAATGATTGTCTTCTGGACAACTGTCAGATCAGCAGTCTTCCCCATGATTGTGTACTCTAGTGAACCAAACTGAGAGACCAATTTGAAGGCTCACGAAACCTTTGAAGGTGCTTTGAGTTGATTAGCTGATTCGCATGTCACCATATTCTAATTTGTTGATATTGTGAATTGGTGTTTTTTTTTTAAATGTGAGCCAAAATCAACACAATTAGAAAAATCAAAGACTCAAGTGTATTTATAAAAGGTATTTATAAATTATTATAAGTTAAGAGGACTTTAAAATAGGGTTTTGAAACCGACATACAAAAACAAGCATTTGTGCCTCTCTTTGTAAACTGTCTTTGTACTACTTACGTACTGTACACATGTCACCATGTAAACAAGAAAAGATACCCAACTACAATACGTTATACACCAGCGTTATATTGGAAGATAAATTGTTGGATTAGATTTCAAGCGACATAGATCTATTTTACACATCACTATCAGTGGTGCCAAAATGTAATGCCATCTGGTTATGATGAGAAATGGGGTGGGCTGCACAGGCAAGAAAATATAATTTAAAGCTAGACGTTCAGTCGAGAGGACGGTGTGCTCTTGATATAAATTAAAATTAATAAATAGTCACGAGCATTTTAAGAGGATTTGTGCCACATACAAGTGCTTATTTAAATCTTATATAAGTGTTTAAATGTATCAAGATGCATGCATTAAAATGCTGAATATGATTCTGTTGATGAAATGTAATCAAGGCCTCCATCCACATTATATGAAGAGCCAGTAAAATGGATGTGATCTCTACTTATTGCTTAGAAAAGATTTCATGAAATACCGCAGCAAATTAATTGCACAGTTTTTAAAAGGGTGAAAATTAACCCGCCCTCTTCTTCCTCTAGGGGATTGACTTTGCAGCCTTTACGGGTTACATGTTCCTGGGAGTCTGTCTGGTGCTGCTGACCTCATTTCCTTTTTTGAGAATGCTGTACTGGAATAAGAAACTTTACAACAAGGAATCCAGCGAAATCGTGGGTGAGTATTCATTTATTCTGCTCTATTTCTACGCACCAGGTTTCCTAAAATCACACAGAACTATCCTCAAGTGTATGTACTGTAGAGCCACTCTGCTTTCCTTTGTTTTTGATTCAAGCTATTTTGTTCTGACAATGTGCAATGAAAAATGTATTCATAATCCCATTGACCTAGATCGTAAAGAATGAGCAATCATTTCTAAAAAACCATAGACACCAGTGGTTAAGGGCACACTTGACCTTCCTTTGTTGACAGCAGTTCTTCCTATATGAGCACGAGAATGAGAGTCATACACAGAGATGTATAAAGTACTAGAGAACCATACTTGAGTAAAAGTACAAGTGCTCTATCAAAAAAGTGACTTGAGTAGAAGTAGAAGTGCTCTTTAAGCACCACACTTAAGTAGAAGTACTAAAGTATTCAACATTTTTTGTACTTAAGTATTGCAAGTAGTCTATTTTAAAATTTACTACTCAAGTACTGAAAGTAAAAGTAGAAGTATTGTGTTATGTAGCTATTAAAGAAAATAGTCAAAAGTTTGAACATATTGTTTTTACTATTTCAAATGATTAACCTAAAGGACAATCACAATTCCTTTGACTGTAACTTCTTGTAAACAAAAAACGGTTACTAGGGTTAGTTAGCCCAATTTGCAAAATGATGTCATTAATAACTTACCCTCATGTTGTTTCAAACCCGTAAGACATCAGAGGGTCATTTAGAATTTTTTGAAGCATCGAAAATACATTTTGGTCCAAAAATAGCAAAAACTATGACTTTATTCAGCATTGTCTTCTCTTCCGTGTCTGTTTTAAGACAGTTAAAAACAAAGCAGTTTGTGATATCTGGTTCGCGAACGAATCATTCGATGTAACCGGATCTTTTTGAAACAGTCCACCAAATCGAACTGAATCGTTTTAAACAGTTCGCGTCTCCAATACGCATTAATCCACAGATGAATTAAGATGTTAACTTGTTTAATGTGTCTGACACTCCCTCGGAGTTAAAACAAACCAATATCCCGGAGTAATTCATTGACTCAAACAGTACACTGACTGAACTGATGTGAAGAGAGAACTGAAGATGAACACCGAGCCGAGTCAGATAATGACTCGTTCACGAGTCAAGAACCGTTTGTGTCAGATGCGTCCGATTCGTGAACCGAGGAGCTGATGATACTGCGCATGTGTGATTTAGCGTGAAGCAAACCGACACACAGAGCGTCTGGAACCGAACTGATTCTTTTGGTGATTGATTCTGAACTGATTATGTGTTAATGTTATGAGCCCATGTGCAGTCAACGCCAATGACGCCATTGCATCGAACGCAAAAGAATCGGTGAACTGTTTTCTTCAATGAATCGAGCTGTCAGAAAGAACTAACGTTACTGGTCATCCGAAAACCGATGCAACCGGTTCTTGACTCGTGAACGAGTCATTATCTGGCTCGGTTCGGTGTTCATCTCTCTCTTCACAGCAGTTCAGTCAGCACGCGCAGTCTTCTTAATCGCTTGATTCGCTCAATGATGTGCCAGCTTCATCAAACCTCCCATCTACAGTTCTGGCAGTGGTTTGTAATGGAATGATTCGTAACATTATTATAATTGTAACGAGTAACGATGCAGCACATAAAAAAAATATCGGAGTAAAAGTATTAAACTCAGCGAAAATATCTACCGAAGTAAAAGTGGAAGTAGGAGAAAAAAATAATACTCCAGTAAAGTACAGATACCGCCTTTTAGTACTTAAGTACAGTAGCGAAGTAGTTCTACTTCGTTACTATACATCTCTGGTCATACACCATTCTACACTATTTACACCAAATCTCATATCCTATCCAAAGCTCCTTACATTTGGCCTTTGAGCCCCTGTGACTGGGATAGGCACAGCCTACCCTTTAATGGATGATTATAACCTCGGCAATACATCAATTTTTCATCCGTCCCTCCTTCTCTCCCACATCCCACGATCACACTGATGCATTTAGTCTCTCTGTACCCTTCAGGCTGTTTTCCCTGATATTTCCATTATTCTTATCGGATGAGCCTGTGCTGAAAGCCTTAACGCATCTGTATTAAATACATAAATCCTGTCATAGATGACCTCTCTCAAGACCTACACATATGCACAGTTTTCAGACAGGACATGTTTGAGGGGTCTTGGTTGGTTAGCATGGTCCATTTAAAATAAGAAATTATTATATTTCCAAGGAATATATATTTATGAATCATTTATTTACAGTGCTCTTATTTTACCTTTCATGACACAGCTCTAATAAAGGGCTTGGAACCATTTGTTTTTGTGTGGTTAGGCAAATTAACAGGTGATTAGCTCAAAAACTCTGTGCCCAGAGCTGCCTGTGAGCACTTGTACTTTCTGGTGTCAACGGTTTTAAATCTACAATATTTATAATTTTCTTACTATCTAGAAAAAAAGGTTCTGTGTTAAAGCATGTTTATGGTGTACTGTCATCAGCCTGTCATGATGTATGTTGTACTTGTATCTTGATATCCACCATTGTGTGATGCTTGCTTGAAATGGGTGATGCGTCAGAGAGTTGCATAGTTATGACATTTTAAAAGAACAGGGCACATTTAGCACAAGTGTGAAGGTGCTAGCACAGCTAGAAAGGCCGTTAAAGCCATCAAAGCCATCATGACAGGTCAATACCACTCTCACCTAGTCATCGCTTCTTCACCGCCTCCACTGAAAGCCAGTCTGGCCAGAACAGAATTTTGGGTTAATTTCCAATGTATAGATGATATCAATGCAGTGTAAATTTGTGAAGATAAATTTACTTATTTATTTATTTATTTATTTATTCATTAATTTATGTATTGTTCATTTTTTGTACACTTATGAAAAATGGAAAAATACAAACATAAAAATTAGTTAAATTTATCAAAAGCCTATTACTTTGACTTTTTTGGGTGAACTATTCCTTATTTACAGTAACATCTTTATATATACAGTGGATATAGAAAAAAATCACCCCTCTTTAAAATAATCCAATTTTTTTGCTTTTTAGCCTGAAATGAAGACATATACAATATATAATATTCCTCAATTAAAGTCACATTTTTATATATACAGTGGGTATAGAAAATAATCATCCCTCTTTAAAATAATCAATTTTTTTTGCTTTTTTAGCCTGAAATAAAGACAGACACAATATAACACAAATATGTCCAAAAAAAAAGAAATAAAAAAACTGAATTGCTGAGGTGATAAAAGGATCAACCCCCACCCCCCTCCAAAAAATGACTTGTGAACTCAATCAGGTGGAGCTAATCACCTTCTCAATGGAACACAACGCTATTTGACTTTCAACCGTAATCGGCTGTGGTCATTTTGATTAGCTCAGCATGAAAATAACTTTCCCGGAGCATTTCAGGTCTTGATAGTGCAACTGAAGCAAAACATCAACTACCGTATGGGTGGCAAAACACTGTCAAAAGATCTCCAGGATAGAGTTGTGGACAGGCACAATTCAGGAGATGGATACAAAAACAAAAAATAAATAAATAAATAAATAAGAGGCTTTATTAGTGCCTAGAAGCACAGTAAAGTCAGTTATTAAGAAGCAGAAGGTATTTGATAAAACACAGTCTCTCCCTGGATCAGGATGTCGCTCCAAGTCCAAACTGGATGAAAGAGTCTGGAGGAAACTGGTCAGAGAGGCTCCCAAGAGTCCTACAGCAACTCTAAAGTAGCTGCAGGAATTTATGACAGAGTGCTCATTGTGTGCGTATGACCACAATATCACAAATTCTCCACAAATGTGGTTTGTAATGGAGGGTTGCAAGAAAGCCACTCCACAAGAAATGCATGCTGTCAGCCTGAGCTTTACCAAAACACACCTTGAAGATTCTGAGGCAGATGAGACTAAAATGGAATTATGCAGACTCAAAGCCAAACGATTTGACAGCTCACCATCCAAATAACACCATTCTTCCAGTAAAGCATGGAGGTGGTAATATCCTGTTATGAGGTGTTCATCTGCAGTAGGGACTGGAGCACTTGTCAGGATAGAAGGAGACATTTATGGGGCAAAATACGTTCAAATTCTTGAGGAAAATCTGCTGCCCTCTGCCAGAAAGTTGTGAATGGGAGGAAGATCTACCTTCCAGCATGACAAAGACCCAAAACACACATTAAAACTGACCACATGGTGGTTAAAGGAGAAAAAGGTGAATGTCCTTGCATGGCCTAGTCAAAGCCCCACTGAAAATCTGTGGAATGACTTGAAGACTGCAGTCAACAAACGGTCACCATCAAATGTACTGTACAGTAACTGAACTTGAGCAGTTCTGCAAAGAAGAGTGGTCAAATATCGCAAAATCTAGATGTGCAACGCTAGTAGAGACATATCCCAATAGACTTAAGGCTGTTATTCAAGCAAAATGTCGGGGCGATCTTTTTCCAACTCCGTGATTGTGCTTGTGTTTTATTTTAATTTTTTGGACATGTTGGTGTTCTATCTTTTACTTGGATGTTGAGTAAATACAGCTGGATTAAACAAAAACTTTGTCCATTTTCATGGCTGCAAAGCAACCAAATGTGATTATTTTAAAGGGGGGGGGGGGGGTGATTCTTTTCTGATCAAATGGTTTTTTGTTCTTTTTATTGAATTATTCGCTGTGTAAATAAATAGAATTAATAATCAGATGAGTCTTCTAGCTCCAGTTGTCAATGTCTTTCCACAGATGGCCATTAGCCTCTTGAGCAGCTGCTCCATCTGCTCCACAGAGACCTTCTTCTCACATACTCCCATACACCTCACACCTGAGCTCTCCTTCACACACCTGACAATATGACAATAGCTCCTTTATAACAAACCACTCATTTCAGCCATTCAAAGGCTGAAATCAGGCTCTGGGGTTCCCAGAGAGGCTTTCACCATACCCATTATTTAGAATGAGAGGAAAACACAAAGCCCTTTCTAACGCCAAGATGTTTTTTTCTGAAAGTTCTAAGAGCAGTTGAGTGGTTGACCATCCAATTTAAACTAGGTCTTTTGATCCATATTTTGTAATATTCTGTAAAACAGCATGACAGTGTATGAGAACTGTGTGTTGATCAGTCCAGTGTCACATCAGTAACTTTAGTAACTTGGGCTACAAAGTAGTAGGTATAAAAGTTTCAATGCAATTCAGTTCAATTCACATTTATTAGAATAACGCTTTTTATTAAGCATATCGTTGCAGAGCAGCTTCACCTAAAATTAAAGTTTCTACAATAAAGAGTAGTATCAGTGGTGACTATGTCAAAGTGATAAACATATGGCAGAAATGTCTAACTTTCTTCCATCATGTAACATTGCTTGAATGGACCTTTATGTGTTGTAATGGCTTCACATTTAATGTATCTAATTTAGAACAGTGATTTTTAAAATGGTTGACATTTATTTCTGGCATTAAATTATTATTATTATTATTATAATTTTTTGCCTATATGAAAAAGTTATAACAGCATTATCAGTATTTGAATTTAGAAACTGCTTAAAGAACATCTGTGTTGTTTTGAAAACAACCTGCTCTAGGCTACATACATGGATGCTTCACATCTACAGTAGAACCTTAATTACTGTACATGTACTGTATGCATGTTTTGTGCCTGTCATTTTATAGATAAAACAAGATGAGAAACAAGCGTCTTAAAAAAAAAGTGCAATTTCTTTCTCAGAAGGCAGGAAGACACACTTTATATGTTCTCCTACACCACTGGCTTTTGCCCACTGTGAGGGTTGTCTTTGAGACATCATCAGCATGGGACAAGCACCATCCAGAATGCCAATTATTGGGTTTTCGGGTGGCTAACACAAAGAAACAGTGCTGGTCAGTGTGGAGCTGTTGCAAAGTCTTAGAACTCTACTCTATAAGGAACAGGGACTTAAATGATCGGTTTGCCGGTTCCCCAGGTACATGCTGTGCCTGGACGAAAGACCTCCACTAGGCCTGAGGGTGACCACTCAATGCCAGTCCAATTTCTAATTCTGTAAAGCCTGAAGTCCCCACAGAGCCTCACTTTTAAAAAATTCAAACCTGCTGTGCGGCTGATACAGAATTCCAGGCTCTCGGCATGATGCATTACTGTGTCTATTGTGATCAGCATGTTTTCCCCGTGTCAATTAGCTTCTGGGAAGCTTTCCTAGCAGACTCCCCATCGCATGGTGAGGAGCCATGCTGAAGGACTAGTGCAAAATCTTGCCTCTCCTATCTCTTTATTTTTTCCTTCTGCCTTATCTTCTCCTTCCATACTTTCTCCATTCTTTCTGTACAGTAACTGCCTGGCTTGTGCTTCATCCTATCTCTCTCGTTCTTTCTGTCTCTCTATATATATCTATCTGTCCGTCTGCCTGATGTATTGTGTTTTTATTTATCTGTTTAATTGTTTGTCTGATTGTTTGTTTGTTTTTGGCTACCCTTATAAAGTAACACAATCATTCATCTTATAAGTGCCATAATAATTACAATTGTGGAGAGAAGGTAGTTTTAGACAATTCGTTTTTTAGTAATTATTAGTAAGTTATTTGTCATTACTAAGATAAAGACATCAAACTAAGATCTTAAGTATTATGGACTTTTATTTCAACCATTTATTTTTAAACCATAACATTTTGATATTGCGTAAGGCATTAAGATGAGTGTTTTTCTTGGTAAAAGGTCGCTTGAAAACACAATATTAGGTCCAAAATATAAATTAAGTCAATAACTTGGTATTTAAGTCAATCTTAGATCTTATTTTTTTATTTAGATAATTTTTTTTAGATTGGACTGTCTGCATTCTAGCTTTACTGTATCTGGGAAAATGTATACAGTTCAGCCATATTCATACAATTAATTGGCATAAAGGTAGTGACAGATATTTTAAAGATGTTTGAGGTGAATTTGAAAAATATTGTGAATATGGGAGAGAACAAAAATATTACAATCCCTTCCTTATTCTTTTTTTCTGGATTGGCTCTGTTTGACCATACATCCCTATTTTTAATAGGTCTTGTTATCTGTTTCTTCCGAGTTTTTTGGAATAGATTTGAAATTCTTATCTTCGTATTTGTCTGTTCTACAGCTGAACCCCTTTATCTTGTCACGATTTATGTCGCCCTGCAGAACTGAAGCATGAGATTCTGGTGTGGAGGCAGACAGCCCATCGCATTAACCCTGCCAGCAGAGAGGAGTCTGCAGTCAAGTTCTTCTCATGCAGAAGGTGCTCAATCTGGAAAGCCTCCTGCACAAGAAGCTCAAGACCTTCCAGAGGTGCCATGCTCATGCTCAATCCATTCTTTTCTTTGTCTGTCTGGTTAAAAATACAAGCAGTCTGTCTACACCCTGCATAGTGTTTGATTTGAAATCATGGATGTATTTCGAACATAAGTGTATTTTTGTTTTTTGTTCTTGTTTTATAGGCTGGTTTTTGGACTTTTTTTACTTGTGTTGTCTAAATGTCATGAGGATAATGGTGGAAACAACCGAAAAACAACAAATTGGGCTATACCTAATGCATTCTCAAGCTTTCTTTTACTATTTTGATAGTGCATGTAATATGAGTGTCTTTCTTGGTATGAGTTCACTTGAAAACACCCTATTAGGGCCAAAATATATCCATTCCCACTGCATGACACCTGTTGTGTCTGACAGCAGCATATACCCAGAAGCCCAGGATGATAAATGAGCAATAATTAACCTGTAGAAAAGTAGGTAATTGTTCTCAATTGTGTCGGCTCTCTAAAGCTCTTGTAGAGAGCTGAAATTTTAATCATGCAGAATGATTTTGTTCTCAACAGTTCCCCGCTTTTTTTTTTTTTTTTTTTTGGTTTTATTATAAATGCTTCTTTTAACTAAAGAAATTTAATACGTTATGCTTGTGGGTTTGTGGATCTTGTGGTTTGCTTTGATGCCAGATAGAATAATCACAGAAGCCATTTACAGCCTCACATGCTGAGTAGAAAAGGTTTGGGGTGACCACATGAAATTACAACTCCTACTCATTTGCAGGTGTCCATGCTGGCTGAAAGGATGTATTAACACACTCCATTCTGTTTTATTTCTTTATTTTCACAGGCAAATATCACAGGAAGACAAAAACTGGGAACACAATATTCAAGAGCTGCAGAAAAAGGTAAAACAAATATACTCTGGCTTGTGTATTTGATAAAATATCATTAATTGGAGGAGTTTAATTGGACGCGTCAAGAAAAAAAAGATATGTTTCTTCTACCTTGTAAATGTGTGAGTGCTGTTATATGATTAGCATTTTAATATTTGCAATTTTGCATCATTTTTTTTATCACTGCTATATGTGATCCTATGAGAATAGACCTGCAGATCTCATTATTGTTTCTTGATAATACTAATACTGATAACAATAAATAATGAATAATGAATGATTTAATTCTAAATAATATATTAATCTAATAATTAATTGATATGGTCGAAATGAAGAAATTAACTTTTTTCTATTGTACAAAAATAAACAAAATTGTTAAATATCACATAATATTACTATGAGCTGATGCTAAATAGAAAAAAAAGAAGGAAATTTTGTTATTGTATAAAGTGTTAAAGTTTACATTTATTTATTTAGCAGACTCTTTTATCCAAAATGACATACTAATGAGACCGTGATTATAGTTTGGTTTCTAAATATCAATTGAACTGTACAGTAAAACTCTTTAGAGAGCATAATGGGTATGTTTCTTTCTGTCCTGCATCTAAACACGTCTTTTATGGTCTTTCACAGCACAAAATAACTGACAAAATCCTCCTGGTCAAGTGTCTGACTGTCCTTGGTGTGGTCATCTTTATGTTCTTCCTGAACTCCTTTGTTCCTGCCATACATCTGGATCTGGGTAAGCGAGAGACAAACAAGGGCGCAGATAACCAGGATTCATCTGTTTCTATTGCTGATCCGGCCCTGCTATTTACATGCCTCACTGTATAATTATGAGGGCTTGTTTCCTCTCTGTTTTGAGCAGAGGAAATGGCATCACAAGAATATCTTGCTTCTTCTTTAAATGATCAAAACTGTGCCAATTCCTCTACCACGGAGCGAACATTTCATTTTATGTGCATTTTATTAGGCTTCGTAGAATACAATTAGTGAAACAAATGATATTCTAGTAAAGCTGGCCACTTTCTCGCATGATCTAATTGGGGTGTGCATGAATCTGTCAATGTGTTGATGTCGTAATTGTTTGCAGCTGGGCTTTAAATGCAGAAAAAGACACAAATGCAAAACCACAACAATGGAGTAGCGTGCGATTAAATAAGACGGCTAGTAATACCCACCCCAAAATTAGTCTTTTGTTTCTGTTTAGCCTTCCTTTTTGCTCTAGGTTTGTCGAACTGGTTTATGGATGTGTTTATTATACAGTGAATGAGAAGTCAATTACAGATGGAAATGAGATTGGGAACTTCACCAAACACATTAGCGAGAACGAGTTGGTCAATCAGAGAAGGCCGGCCACACAGCTCACTAAGGTGGTTGTGTTGTTTGGGTCTGATTGTGTATTGACGATCAGTTCTCATTTGTGGACAGGTTTGTGGAAAGATGGCACATGAATATTAGTTTCTAAATGATCATGTTCTCATCTCCTCATTCATAGAAATTCATGTTTTTTCCCCCCTCTTCAAGGCTGTGTACATAATTAATTAGCAATGATTGAAAAAATAATCACTGTACATTACCATTTTGAAAAAAACAGTGTGGTCCTGCTTTCAAAATCTCTTCAGTGCCTCGTTCTGATCAAAACCAGGGTCGGTCAGCATGGGCTTTAAATGAGTGTCATTAGACTTTCATTAGGTTGACACATCACCACTCCATTTGACCTATGATATTGATTATTTAATCATGGCCGAGGATACTGTGCACCTGCTGGAGGGCAATGAAGCACACAGGATGCACTGTGCTCACAGAGCCCCACGTCTCTCCAACGAAAAGCACATTCGTGAAAATTAAGTGATTTTTAAGCCTCAAGGCCATCTATTTTCCCAGAAAATCATGTAATTACAGTTCGATTCTGTGATAACTGACTGGTGAACTTTTAGCACATTTCTGTAAACAATGCTAGTAGTAACAGTGGCTCTGGGAGTTTTCTTGATTTTTAGGTCACTGAAAAGCTGTTATAAGAAAAAACAAAAAAGGCTCTGAAGGTCATTTCTATAGGTCCATATAAACATTTCACATGTAGGTCATAATGGAATTTCAAGGAAATATCAATAATTTTCTCAGTGTGAGATTTTATTCTAAAAGTAAAGATATGTTCATGCTCATAAATCCCAAAGAGCTCATGGAAAACAACAACTGACATTTGATTCAAGAAATTTTTAATTTTTTTATTATTCATTCGTAATAATTTTTTATGTAGTTTAAATCCAAGTTTTTCTTGAAGTTGCTAATTGATTTGGTAGTTGTCCCGAAATATGCTGACACCTAGTGGCATGGATACAGATTTAGAATAAAGCAAAAATGTTAATTAAGCATGCCAAAAGCCATGTAACAGGAACTTTTGAGTGAAAACGAAAATCGGGCTATTCGTGTGATCAAACCATGTACTGTAAATTAAGCAGCCTTACTATCTTTATCCTTATTATATTTATTTTATATGTCATGAGTTTTTATCTCATGTGAATATGTTTCAACCCATCATCTTTCACCATCTCTGTTTGAAGCATAAAATAGCAGGTTACTAGCAAAATTATTTCTTTTGCTTTGCCACTGCAGAATAATAAATCTGATGGTTTGAGGTATGCATATTGATTTTTGTAATTTGTTTTACCAAAATCTCTTCTGTAGTGCAACTTTAAAGTATTATAAATTAATTTCAGGGTAAAAAATAAATAAATGAGGAAATTATTACATTTAAGGGCCACATGCTTATTAAATATTACTAATGTAACTCATCTCTTGATATGGTCATTTATTTATGAATAAATAAGTTACAATCCAGACATAAACTCTGGCCAGCACAAGAGCTGTACCACCAAATAACGAATGAGGAAATGGTGGAAGATTAATCAAAGTAGAAAATACACAACAGCTCATTTCTTCCAAGAACATTCTGAGAAAGATAGAGAGTTCTTTATAAAGAAGGTGCTTGTGGAAACAGATTTGCTTTAAAATGAAGAACATGATGAGGTGGTGTTTGTGTCTCACTCAATGGGGCAGAATGGCTGTGTTGTTTTGGGTATGATGAATGAGCCTCCCAGGCTTCTCAGCAAACTTCTTTTAATTGCAGAGCCTACTTTCTCTCTGTCGCTCTCATTTTTCTGCTCTGTTTTTGCTGCGCACTGCTGAAGGCCTCCAGTTCCTCCTCCATCTTCAGTTGGATGCCTTGGGGGAATATTGAAGCAGAAAGCAAATCAAAAGTTACTTTTTTGGACTTGTTTTGTGACAAAACTGTCCCAGTGCCAATGTGGAAGAAGTCTGGGATTTATTTCACACCATGCATGAACTACAGTGCTAATGTGTGTGTGTGTGTGTGTTTGTGCCATCCAACTGAGTTAATATGCTTCACTTCTAAAGAAAAGATGCATAGTATATATAATATAGAGTACATGTAATATTTGTTTACTTATTGAGGTGGCTGACCTTGAGGAATATTTAAGGTATCCAAGTGACAAGAAAGTTGTTGGACCCCGAAGCCCTTTTAATATCTCAAAAACATGCTTATAATTTATGCATCAAACTGATCCTTCTTGACTTTTTCTAATCTTATGAGACCCAAAACAAACTTTTTAATCACAGTTTTAAAGAGATTAAAGCTTCATTATTTCCCTTCTCCTGGGTTTTCATTAGATCAGAGGATATTCAAAGACTCTGAAGGGAAAACAGAAGCTTAATTTTGGAATTAAATGATAATTTTTGTAATTTTGTTTACATATACATCTTTGGGGTATCAGCCAAATAAGAAGGGCATAACAGATATTTGAATTACACTTGTCAACTACATTAGTGACTGTTACACTTCCATTTTTACTATTAGATTTCAGCTTTGTACAGTATGTTGCAGATTCGTCTATACATTTCCATTATCTCCATTCTGATCCATCCATCATTTGGCTATTCTTAACACCATTGCCGTCATTACCTCGTTTAAACTTTCTTTAAATGAATAAATTCTCCTTCACAATTACAGTACATCTGTGTCCTCTGTGTGACTGCAGCTGGTCCCTTCTCTGCCTTCTTCTGTTCTTTCTCTTCCTGTCTTTGGCTCTTCCTCTGTTCGTCCTTCTCATCCCTTATTAAATGATTTCCCACGGGCAATCTTCAGCACTCACCTGCTTAATCAAATTTTGCTAGAATTGGAAGCATACTGTCGCCCCCTCAGCTATGATTTATAGCGTATCGGTTTGTTGCAGCACTTACTGACCAGTGTTGGTCATAATCCCAAAAGTATGTGTGCATGCTTGAATGATGTTTTGTGCTAAATTTGAGAAGCTTGAATAGTGACTGTTTGACCATTGTCCAGCTCGTTTTAATAGAGGCACTTCACACACTGGCATTGCTGGCTAAAGTCCAAAGCCTCTGGCTGGCTTACAGGAAATAGTCTGCTGGAAGTGGGGTCTTTAGATAATTGCTCAGTTGTTTGTTATCCGGCTTTGAGTGGGTTAGTCTTTTGACATTTGTGACTATTTCTGTTGTCACAGTGGTGGGTTTTTCATGAATTTGAAGTGTATGCAGGTTAATAATGAAACCGTAAAACAAGTATTTTCCCAACTATTCCTTCATTTCTGAAGAAAGTTCTCGCTGACAATCAGTCTTTCTGAGCAACATTTTATGGCTGACCCTACTTTTTTGGGGGCCCAAGCACTGGTTATGGCAAATGATTTTGCTTAAGGACCCAGATTTTACTCATTTAATTTGAAAGAATGTGGCCGTTTTTAAGTTGGAACATACTTTTGCTTGCTTTTACCATGTGACTGATGAAATTGTGCCAAAAAAATCCACAAAGGAGGATTTGTTACACTATAAATTAGTAAGTTTATTGTTAATGCTTAGCATTTATTCCCTAGATCTGCCACACATTTTCTTTTTAGGATTGTGACACACCGTGACAGGATCTGGTTCGTGATTTTCCAGAGGAAGGCCCTGTCTTATTATATGAAAAATAAATGTAATTTCAGCCCCAAAGCTTTTATAGTGTGTGTTGTACATGACCGTCTGCTCAACACATGCTGTTTCAAAGACTGAACTCAGTACTTCCTCTCTACGTGTTCCTGCTTTTAACTCAAGGCCAACACACTCATATACGCTACACTAAATGAACTCTTCCTTTCTCTCTCATATCTTTTTCTGAGTACACAGAGGATTACATTTCAATAGAAAGATTAATAATGCACAACGAATAAATGTAAAATAACAAGAAATGAAATGTTCCCTTTCACCGCTTTGTTTTGGGAAATGATGACGAACACAGCATTTTTCAGGAAACATTTTATATGGTTGCTACGACGAATGTCCCCTTAATTGTTGCTCCAGTAAAACACAACATAGAGAAGATAATCCACTACCTGGATTTATATTCATTTCAAACTCTTATTTTACTGCTTGTAAATGTTTCTCCCAGTGTGTAAGCATACATTAACTGGGCTAATGGCTCCTGTTCATTTGTAAATATTTGTACTCTCTCTATCTCTCAACTGTCAACGTCAAACAGTTGAATGTAATACACAGGTCCAGAATATAGCTTGTTTTTCTTTGGCTATTATATTGTGCATGGTCCTGATGTCTAAATGGCACTAAATGGAAATATTATAACCACCGCATGTGATGGCGCCAATGGTCCATATCCTGCTGTATTATCCATCTCACTTTAGTGGCTCATACATTTAGTTCCTGACATGCTGCATATGTTTTTAATCCCAGAGGCTTCTGGGAAACAGTAAGTCATCACCTAATCAGTGGTAAAATATCTGGCAGTATTTCATGACAGCATGCATAATGTTCAGCTAATGTCCTTTTATATTTCACCTCCATTCTTGATAGATATTTCAGACTGAGTGGATTAAAATAAACTGGTTGACTTTAATTTAGCTTATATTGTATATTGTAAAGGAAACCTTTACATAAAAAAAAATGAAGATTCAGGCATCATTTACTTACCAGCATGTTGTTTGTTTCAAACTTCATGTGGTGGAACACAAAAAGATATTTCTAAAATTTCCATCTCATGTAAAAGCTGTTCTTTTGAATTTTCTATTCATCAGATAATCCTGAAAAAAAAAGTATCACCCTTTTCCCACAACAATATTAAGCAGCACTATTTTTTTCAGCATTGATAATAATTAGAAAGGTTTCCTGAGCAGCAAATTGGCATTTTAGAATGATTTTGGAAGGATCATGAGACACTCAAGACTTCGTAATAGTGGCTGAAAATCACAGGAATAAAGTACATTTAAATATATATTCGAAAACAGTTGTTTAAAATCATAATATTTCAAAACATTATAGTTTTTATTGTGGTTCTGATCAAATAAATGCAGCCATGGTGAGCAAAAGAGACTTCTCAGACATAAAAATGCATACAGAATTAATCAGTATGATATCCTCTCTCAGGGAAACTGACACTTTTATGTTCTGTTTATGTTGTATTTGCGATTCCCATCATTTATTTAGACTGAGATACTTAGATCAGTCGGACTCATCACAGAAGCCTTTAATGAAGGCTTTCCAGTAACTGGCTTATTATTCTTATGCCCTGACAGCCTGTAGTTCATTGTGGCGTTGCAGATCACCTGTGGTGTCTGTATATTGATGTGCAGAGCGATTATGAGTCTGTTTGAGTGGTGGCTGGACTGTGTTTCTAATTGAATGCCACTGTTTGGTCTCTCTGTTGCTGAATGTTTTTTTGTGTTTGTGTGTGTGTGTGTGAGTGGAATACCAGATTTAGGAACACTGTGGTCGGCTGATGAGAAAGTGTTTGTGGTCATGGGAAGGCAAGATAGATTGAGACATAACATATGATTGATGCCCTGCATTAACCAGCAGCCTGCTGTTTTCCAGGATTCCATTATCTTAAAGCCTTTACGTGCAACAACAGGAAATAAAATGTTTGTGTGAACAGTGTTCTTGGTTCTTTTCCAGTGATCTTGGCTTGATGTACTGTTTTGTCCCTCAGGTTGGATCGCGATCTTGGGGGCTCTGTGGTTACTGGTGCTGGCTGATATTCAGGACTTCGAGATCATACTTCACAGAGTGGAATGGGCCACCCTGTTGTTCTTTGCTGCTCTGTTTGTGCTTATGGAGGTATGGTAATGCTCAACAAACCCACATATCCCAATGGCTAGTCATAGTTTACCAAGATCTATTTTTTTTATATATTGTTTTATAATTTTTTTATGTGTAACCCAGCCTTTGTCAAGCATGAAACAGGGAAAAAAATTCATTGTTACAGATGACAAAATATTTAAAGTGCATTGTCATGAAAGATAAAGTAGAAATAGTGTATAAAATTCACTATTAAATATACATGTTATGTTTATTTTTATCTATCACATTCATAAATAAAGAAGGAGAAAGACCGTGAGTGAGTGACTGGAGATTGTGAGTCAAAGTAAGGAGAAAGTGAGCATGTCAGCAGCAGAAATGCTAGGTTTGCTGTTTGTGTTGGTTTAATCCTTTGTTTTGTTAGGAGGATAGTATTCACACAGGGAAGCCCACCCCTCGGGCCCAGTGGGGAGCTTAACACTGCTCCAAGATAAACTGTTTGCCCTCTAGAGCAGAGCCAACATTCACAATCATTCATACCAGTGTGCACTGCAAGCGCTGAGACAAAAATAGATGAATTATGATATTCCAATTCCATTGTTAGAAGGATGGAAAATCAGAGCTGTCAGGTTAAATGTCTGTTGTTTTGTTTTGTGGTCTATGGCTTGATTTTCTCTTTGGTGTATTTTTAAGGCTCTAGCCCAGCTGCAGCTAATCGATTACATCGGGGAGCAGACAGCAGTGTTGATAAAAGTGAGTATATGCTCCAGAGGTGTTTGATACTTTGATACTTTTGGGGGGATTTCACTAGGAATTTATATTTGCATGGGCTGTTTGTGCTGCTTTGGTGCTCGACTCACTAAAGGTGTTATGCAATCAGCACAAAATCTATCCAAAAGTGGTATTAAAACTTAAGTGATATGATCTCAAGTGGGAAGGTGACACAAGCTGCTTACACCTTGATGTAAAATGCTTCAGATGTCTCCTGTGAACACTCATGATAGGATTTTGAGGGAAAGGTCTGTTTCTGCCTTAGAGTATAGACAGATTATAAAAATAAAAATAGGAATAAATACATTGTAAGTCACATTGTAAGACATTTTAGGCCCTATTTTAACAATCTAAATGCAAAGTGTAAAGCGCACAGCGCAGGTGCACTCAGGGCGTGTCCAAATCCACTTTTGCTATTTTAACGACGGAAAAACGGTCCATGCACCAGGGTGCATTTTTGGAATGGGTTGTCCCTATTCTCTTAATGAGTAATGGGCATAACATTCAATTAACCAATCAGAGTGTCATCTCCCATTCCCTGTGTGAGATGCGCTCACGCATTTGCGCCCATTGGCATGCTGGTCTAAAAAAAAGAGGTGTGTTCAGGTGCATTGCTATTTTAAGGAGCTGAAAATAGACTGCGCCATAGACCAACTCAAACCTGGTCTAAAGTCTAAAGTATATAAAAAATATTTTTTTGTCATTTAAAGAGCACGTTGGTAGAAAATGCGCCTCTGGGCAGGTTCACAGTGCGTGTTCACTTTGCTTATTATACACAGGGATGCACATCACACAAACATCCAAATATATAAAAAAAAAGGATTACAGTGTAAAAGAATATTATTGTGTAGGCTACAAAAATATAAAAATGTCATTATGGATAGTCATTGCGTGTATTAGAATTATACTTATTTGCAATTACAGAACAATTACGCTGTGCATTTAGATCGTTAAAATAGGGCCCCAAGGCTCCTGAAAAAGTGGACCTGAAAAGTGTTCTTTAAAACCTGGACTATAATTCTAAGTGCTTGCATTACCACACTTAAAACAAAAAAACAATGTAAACCAGCCAAATGACCTCATTAAATAACGTGGCTGGCTCAAATTATTGTCATCTTTAAATCCAATAGTAGGGCTGTGTGGTCCATAAATACAGAGATTTCCGGAGGTCTGGAAGTGTCCAGCTCTGCCTGGCTGGTGATCACACTTTGATAGACCCGTCAGCTTGTGTTTGCTGTGTGGGCCTTTTACAATCACAGTAATTATTCATGACAGGCGCTGCTATGGGGCTCTGATGCATTCAATCCAATCAGCAGCACAAGGACCCCCAAAATCTGACCATGTAGATAAACAACCAAATAGAGAAATAGTGGGGAAACGACTGAAATAAAACTGTGCTCTAATAAACAACATTCTTACATTCTTACGCAAAAGCTACGGTGTGTTTTCACATACGCTATAGCTGGATTGAAAACAGGCATGTGGTGAGAGTGTGTGTTTATGTCTGTTTGTGTAATGTGTTGTGTTTTGTTTATGAAAGCAACAGAGCGTGAAATGATAAATCCAATGTGACTGTGTCATGAACACATTGTCTGCAAACCCTCCCACCTTTGTGTTGGCATTTGTGTGTCTGTGTGTGCGAGTTTTTGGTTGTGACATATTTTATTGTTATCTTCTCTCCCAGGCAGTGCCAGAGGATGAGCGGTTGGCCATCGCCATCATTTTAGTCATGTGGGTCTCAGCACTGGCCTCCTCTCTTATAGACAACATTCCCTTCACTGCCGCTATGGTAAGGAACACACATACTCCTTCAGACATTTTTTGCACACAAACACAAAGATATGGTGAAACAAAACTAGCTCTAAATCTCCTTCTAGTTTGTCTGACATCTTTGTACAATGGCCTTTTTTAGTAATTTGACTTGAAAGAAGGCCTTTATTTGATAAAAACCTACTGTTTTCTATATTTTAAAATGTAATTTATTCCTCTAATATGCTGATTTTCTGCTCAAGAAACACTTCCTTTGTTTATCAATTTTGCAAATAGTTGTGTGGCTGAATATTTATGTGGATACTATGATACATTGTTTTTATGATGCAATACAAATTATATTCAATTAAATTATTAATTGACAATTGTTTTTTTTTTTTGTAAAAATAAATTGGCATTATATATTATATACATTATATATATATTATTAGATACTGAAATCGCTCACCATTTTGTTCAAATTTAATCATATTTTTTATGTTCCCTGCAATAGGCCTATAGGCAAAGTCTTTTATACAACAATTCTCTGAACAAGGAGTTATGTAGAGCATAATATGCAGACACTTGATCATTATCACAAAATAAGACAAGATTATCAGGCCTCTGATGTGAGCCAGGAGGGTCTTGCATGATTCTGAAGCAATTTATGTAATGATAATGACTGGAGTCTCTTAACTTGAGGGACTGTCATATCTTGCCTATAGGGAGCCTGAATCACCGCCAGATTTTACAGTTCTTTCAATTTAACCCCTGCAAGCAAAATCAAACGGGAAATGTCTCATCGCTATTGTAACGATATTTATCCAACGTAGAAGACTAGTGATGTTTTGTGATTATAAATAAATGAGAAATATGCTTTTTCAAACAGTTTTAGAATGGCATGTCTCACTGGAGGTCACTGCCGTCACTGCTTGACATGTTGTGTTAATACCCCAAGCTCTGTTGATAGGTGAATACAGTGCATCTTATCCTCTATAGTCAACCGAAACATGTGAGAATCAGTAGTGAGTGATGATGTGCTATCAGAGTAAGGCATGAATCATGTGCATCATAAAGGAGCACGTGCTGTGAGCTGATATGATGAACATGGCACCAGACAGACAGAGCTGTGCTGCCACTCACTCACTGCCAGATGAGCAGAAGGGAGGAACAAAAGGCAGATGAAGAGACAAGTCACTTAGAATTTCAAAAGACTTTTCATTTTCTTCTCCTCCAGCGTTTTCCACCGGTTTGATTTGATCTGTCCATTTTGCGTAATTACTTTCACTTCTTTTCTCACCTTGTGTTTAGTAAGGATGGGCAGAACTACATCAGTTGTTGGGTTAGTCAACTAGTTAGGCAAGGTTTTTAGGTTGTAAGGAGCAACTTGCTGAACACTAGTCCAGTAGTTAAACTGACCACGATTATATAGATATTTATTAGGACGTTTTTACATAAAGATCTCACTGTGTTTGACTTATCAGTTGCTGGATGACATGTTAGCCACTGGGACCTGCGACTCTTGTCCTTTTTTGTCTTATTCTTGCTCACTGTCTGTCTCTTTCATTCACTTTGTCAAAAAAGGAGAGATAAACAGGGTGAAATGTACTTGAGCTCGGCATATACCTGTGGTGGTAATGGACTGCATTGATTTCGCTGGTCCCATCACTGTATAAATGCAGAAAAAGACTTCTCAGTAGTGCTCTCTCACAATCTGAAGCTGGAATAAAAAGACCATGCAGTTAAACACACACTTCATTAATGCAGAGCACAGAATGGGCCTGTTTCTGACTGTAACAACAAAAAAAATTGCATGTATTGAGTTATTTTAACTTATTTTAACTCCCCACACAGCTTCATAACTAGCTTAACCATCATCAACTACCAGCTTCATTGGAAAGGTCATTTAACTAACCTGAATATACTTGCATGGAAATTCATACTGGTCTGAGCAGCAAATTTCTGTGGTTAGACATTTAAATAGCTTGAAGTATTGACTCTAAATCACACCATGCATAAGGCAATTTTAAATTGGCTTGTCATGTTTCGGTCCATATATCAGGCACAGTGTGTTCGGTTTGAGTATTCTATATATTTTCGAATGTCACACAATCACTGACATCCACATGGAGCACTGAATATCTGATCTGAATATCAATACATCTGTCTAGAAGCTGTTTACTTCGGTCCCTGGTCTCATCTGTAAGGGATTATATATGACATATACATGGCTGCAGTCATGGCCCTGCTCACCATGATTGTCGATCTCCTTTTGTTTCCATGGTTATGTGTTGGGTGACTTGCCAGTGATTGTTCTGTAATTGCAATAAGTAAACTGGATTAAAGTGCTTGTGGGATTTAATGAAAGTGATCATATAACATGACCATTATTGAGCGTTCTTAACCTGGATAACCTAAGGTTCTGTCTTTGTGGTAAATCTTTAAACCACAATTGATGTTTAATAAGTGGGGATCCTGAAATTAATCTGCAAGAAATCTAAAAAAATAAATGCATGGTAAGAACCAGTATATCTAAATCTGACTGACAACAACGAAATTATTTAATTTAATTAAAATGTATTTTAGTCCTGTGAATAGAATTTTCAGCAGCCATTACCCTATCTTCATTGTCATGTGGTACAAACCTTTGCTAGAGTTCTGATGTCTTATTTATGCTTGTGTTCAGTCAACACAAGCAAGTTTTAAAAACGCAGCATGTGATAAGCGTGAAATATGGTACTTCAGCTCAAGTCGTATGGACTTCATTTATGATGTTTTATGGTGCCCTTTTTGAGCTTGACTGTATACATCACCATCCATTTTACTTGAATGAATATTTAAAGCCCTCCTGAAGATCTCTTTTTGTTGTTGTTTTGTTTCACAGAAGAAAGAAACTAAGAAACGTCCATTCAAACAATAAGTTTAACATGCTGATGTGGTGCCCAGAAAACATTTCTTATTATTACCGCCATTATTTATTATTATAAATGCTAAAAATAGTCGTGTTGCTTAATAACTTGAAGAAACTGTAAAAACTGCATTTATTTAAAATGGACATTATTTTGAACAGTTAAAGTCTTTACTGTCACTTTTGATCATTTAAATGCTTGCTTATTGAATCAAAGTGTTAATTTCTTTCAAAAATCAAACTATCGAATGGTAGTGCATATATCAATATTTGATAAATATATTTCCAATTATTAGGATATTTGTTAGTTAAGAATCTATTAAATAAGTGTGATAGTTCGTTTTTGCAAAATAAATCCTTTCAAGGTGACCATGGCTGTGATGACTTTGTGGTTAAAAACACGGTTGCTATAGATTATCCCCTCAATATAGTCCTTAATTCTACACCTACATAAAAGATCAAATGTCCCCATATATTATTTATCACAGAGTAGCTGTTCATGTGTAGACAACATGATGAAAGTTTAATATAATACATATACTAATATTTATGATTACGGAGTTATGATAACAGAGAGCATGTGCGATATCTGTAAAAATGTTTCCATGCCACCTGTGTCAAGTTAGGATTTTCCACACAGATTTAAAATGTGCTATTTGCGCTGCAAACATAAAACTGCTATTTTCTTGTCAGCACAAGTGTACGGTTGCTTTGGCTCCTGGTGCCCTCCCATCCACGCTGGCGATGCCACAGCTGAATGAGCTGGATGGCAAATGTAGTAGAAAATGTAATTACAGTTGTGCTGTTTAATTTATTCAAGTTGATTGCAGCTGAAGCCGCTGTTAGCTGGGAGGCCAGCGTGTAGCAGGCAAGCGGCTACACACAGAAATCTTTGAGGCAGAAGACATTTTCTGCAAATATGCAATCTTTAAATTATGCTACACTGGTGGGAAGATCGAATGCTTATGTGCCTTGAGAAATGGATGCATGCATATTTGTTGTTGTCGCCACAGGGATCCATTCCCTGCTTCTCACCATTATATTGTCTTGCTAAGCACTGATGGCTATAGCCATTGTGGAGTGTTTTTATCCTGTTTATATCCATGTAGATTTCATGCCTGGGCCAATGCAGTGATGCTTGGATCATACATGCTGTTTCATGAGATTTTCATTTGCTGTTTATTCAAGCTCTGTGTTTGTGCAAAAAGAGAGAAATATGGAAAATAAATCTAATGGCATCAACTATTGATTTTCTTGTTCTCGACTTGTGGAGCAGTAGAATATGACTCAATCTGCTAATAGGTTGGGCGGCTGTCAGGATTTGTGAATATTACATTCTCTGTGACCCTGACATCCACAATTGCCTGTGAGAATTATGATCAAGGCATTTTGCCCTCCCTGTCTGTCTGTCTGTCTCTCTTCCTACCTACCTTATCTACCTATCTATCATCTTATATACACACTACGTATAATATATTTATCTGATGTTTTTTTTTCCCTACAGATTCCTGTGCTTATTAACCTTAGTCAAGATCCTGATGTCAACCTACCAATCAAACCTCTCATTTTTGCATTGGCAATGGGAGCTTGCCTTGGGGGTCAGTTAAATTTTTGTCTCTCTCTTATATTATTCAGTGTAAGTGTTTTTTGTTTTTCTTTAAAAAAACATGCCATTACAGCACACTTGGTTCAAGTGGATTGATGAACTGCAGTGAAAACTATGCCTTTAAAATACATAATTTGTAGCATTTCATTTGAATTGCAAACCACCTCCTATAGAAGAAAAGAAGTAATTGCTTTGCCTAAATGTATCTGTATAATGTAATATATAATTAGCAATTCTAACTAGTGATTCAAAAAGGTCTCTTTTTATTACATTTTGACAAACATAATAAGCTGTAGTTTTTCAGTGCCACTAACTTCTTCCTCACTGGCTCTGAAAGCACCACTGTGCACAACAAATCTCTCTACATTTAGGAATGTAGTGTGCTTACAAGGCCATCTGAAAATGCCTCATTGCCTGTTTGGTTCTAAGGACATGGAGAGAGATGTGGCAGACTTTCTGCCAAATCAAAGGAGATGTGTTAGCTCTAGTATTGATCCATGGAATGCTAAGGCAGGCTTATGGTTTTGTTGTCACGCTGACACCTTTGAAGATGTGAACATTTCATATGAAGACCATTCTTCAACAAGGCCAAACAACACGCTTCAAGAAATACTGTATGTATCTTAGTAAAAGACAAATTGATGGGTGTAAACTGCATTTAGAGTTTTAAATTGTTTAAATTTATAATATATTTAGCCATTAAATAAAAAATGTAATGTTGACACATCATTTGCTTTCTTTTTTAATGTCTCTCTATATAATTACTGTACAATTATGCAATTGATATGCAATGATCCTTTCAAACTCTAGATTTTCAAAATTAAAAAAATACATATTTTGATATTTTTATGATGGAATTCCATTGTTTATGACAAATTTTAATCAAAGACAAAATATAAAAGGCATTTGAAAATAGTAAAAATGATGCAGGAATGGCAAATGACATCTGACAACAGTTTAAAACAGTTCAATTCCTAAGATAAGGGAACAAGCGTTGTGTTAACACACTATGGGGAAAGTCCTGTTTACTCTGATACTGAAGCCTGATTTGATAAACTTTGTGTAGCTGCATGAACCAACCGCCAAAAGCTTGGAGCTGACTGCTATATCCTGTCAGCTCTGAGTGCCATTTTGTCAGAATCTTTCGACTGAGGCAACAGTCATCGACTAGCATGCAGCCTTATAGCATGGCAGCCTACACAAAGCTTATTTCCTTATCTCAAGGATCTGATATTATGTAAGTAACCTGAGCACTCCCTTTCAAAAAGGCTCTCCCGTTGCATTAACACTATATGAGGAACGCACCAATCATGCTGTGCTATAAGTATGTGCAGAATGAAGCCCAAACTCAAGACATTAAGTACTGACTGACAGTCCTTGCAGGTCACCCACTCGCTTGACCGATAATAAAGGCAGAGGTGACAGGGGCCACAAGTTGGCTGATTGAAGCAGTTTGAAGGGAGGGCACAATGGGGCCCTAAGGACTATAGATAAGTCCCAAGTCAGAACAGTATGAGGGCGAGGCGGATCTCCAAAGCTCCCCTCAGAAACTAAATGATCAGGTCGTTTCTGGCAATTGACCTGTCATCTATGAGAGAGAGATTTGCCATAATAACTGCCACATACACTTTGAGTGTGGAAGGGGTGCACCCCTTGTCCAAAAGCTCTTGTAGAAAAGTAATCATGTAAGGCATGTCGCAGGAGGATGGGTCCTTATTCTGTGCTTCACACCCGTCAGAAAAGACTACCATTTAAAGCTGCACTAAGTAGACTTTGCCAAATTATGTTGATATTTGAAAGCACCAAAACAAACATGCCCATACCCTGATAGGACTTCGCCCCTATTTTGATAACTCCGCCCAACCCGTACATACACATCCCTTAAAGCGATGATGGCAAAATCTGCTATGCATGCCAGCCAAGATTATTCAAGCAAAAGTCAACACAGATTAGTTGTGTGAAACAAGCAAAATAAATGTAACTCACCTATCAAGAAGAAACAAAGCAACCTTGAATACCAATTCAAAGGCTTTCCCGCTCCTTGAGTTCTCTCCACCACTTGAAAGCTGCTTCAATATTTATGCATGCCCTAAATTTTGCCAGATCATAATCCTACTTTTTAATATTTTATTTTATTTCTAATCTGCCATCTATTGCTACCTATATTTGATCTGCTAATATTTGTCCTGTGCACTCACTGAGCGTTCTCTTCTCCCTATCATTACTAGACACTCCCCTTACTCCTGATTGGCAGAAAGTGTGTTTTTGGACTTGGTCAGACACTGTGGTCAAAAGTGTTTTTCAAATATTGCTTAGTGCACCTTTAAGGGCATAGAGATGTCTTATAGATGGAGCTGTAGCATCCAAAATGTTACTTACAATGTTAGTTACACTCACAGAGAACTGCAAAGACTCCAATATATATATATATATATATATATATATATTTATATGGAAAAATTCACTAGGCAAACATTCCTTTTTTTCATTAAAAATAAATGAATGCCTAAGTTTATACAGGCTATCAAAGTTATGCAAGATAATCATTCTTTTTTCTTTTTCTCTTTCTATTCAAAAGGAAATGGGACACTGATTGGAGCATCTGCAAATGTGGTGTGTGCTGGAATTGCTGAACAGCATGGCTATGGATTTTCCTTCATGGAGTTCTTCAGGTATTTGTGTTGGGCACAATTCTTTTTATTTTTTTCCCCACAGCTTTTATTACAAAATAGAGATTCTTTTGGGACCAGCTGTGAAGTTGAGCTCAAATTCCACACACATTTTCTGCTGTTTTGGTGTCCTTTCTGTAAAAACATTTAAAGAGACATGTTTAAACTCATGCCATTGTTTTAATGCATTTTTGGTAACACTACTAACACACTTTTGTTAACATTAGTTAAACTACATTACATACAGTAACATGAACTAACAATGAAAGAATAATAAAAATTTTATTAATCTTTGTTCATTTAACATTTACTACTATGCTATCATGAATGAATCAATGAACAGTTATATTTTTATTAATTAACTTAAAGTCTAATAAATACTGTAACACATAAAATGCTCATTGTTAGTGCTCACTGATAATTGTTTTTTTTTTACTACCGTTAAGTAAAGGGACCTTATTTTAAAGTGAATTTTTAATGCTAGTCTATAATTTTTTTATAGTCTATTATATCCCTCTATGATCGGTTACTTGATAATTTGGTTAGGTGGTCTCTTACTAAGTGAGCAGTTCTTAGCCAGAATAAGCTGTGATAAGCACCAGACACTTTCAGTGATTTTTTTTTTCATTCTAGATCAAAGCTAGTATTGCTAACAGCAAACTTACCCAAGATTGCCCTGGTGCAAGAGTCAGTCCCTAGCTTTATGTCCAGATGTTTATAGCCGTTCATGAACTCTCACTCTTCAGGGAAATCTGTGGCCAGTGGTATCTTAAGTGACACTTATGCCATGTTTCCACCGAAATTCCCTGGAACAAATGTACCAGAAACTTTTTTCCCCAGGAACTATTTTTCCCCCAGACCTGTTGCTTTCTGCATTTCCACTGCAGTCTAAAGTACCGTGAAGTTTAGGCAAATAGTCTAGTAACATAGATCTGCCCGTGTTTCTCAATAAAAAGTACGCACATTTCGGCGGTGGAAATGCGGCTTCAGGTAGTCTGTTTCAGGGTATACTCTGATACACTTTTTAGCAATCTGCTTCTTCCTGTCATGTTCTCCTTTCTCTTCACATTATAAAATATACCATTTAAAGGTGGATCAACATTGCAATCAAAAAGATAACTGCTTAACCAGCCCTTACAATAAAAATGCCACACAACTCATGACATTTTTGGTTGTAAACATATTTGTCTTTGTATGCTCCTTGAAGTCAATGTAAATTGATCATGTACATCGTGTCCCAAAAATATCCCTAAGCGTGTCTCTCTTTTTAAGACATGACAGACCTAGTTTTAGAGAGACTCTTAAAACAGCTTGATTTCAAGCACTCTCTAGTGTATCAACAAATACATCTGAATGTGGAAAATGAGCTGCTCACTGATTACCTCTTGGTGAGAGGCTTGCAGAGATATTCACTGTCTCTTTTGATTCGGTTCTCCTTGCTTGTCACCACCTGCTCGATGGAAGTGCTTTCCATGCAAATACAGATGCATGCAGATATCTGGCTTTCTCCCAGTTGGTGGGTGTTGGTGGTCAATGGTGAAAAAGAGGAAGCTGAATGCACATCTGATTGGACTGTGAAATGATCTCAGTGGGAGACAGTGAGGTCTTTCAATCTCAGTATATAAAATCAGAAAAGGAAGTTCAGACATGCCTAGCACAGAGCCAGACATGAAGGCACTTCACACTTTCACCATTACCTTTGAAATTTTGTGACTTTGGATTTACTTAAATACTACTGTACTTTGCCCAACTCCCTGTACTATATAAAATGGCTCATTCTCCATTAATTATTATTGTCAATTTTATTATCTTATTAATGTAATTTAAATTGAATGTAATTAAAATATATTTTGGGAGCTTTTCTTAGCAAATATCGATTTCTGTAAATAATTGCAATTAATTCTGTTAATTAATTGGCATATTCTGTATTTAATCAGATTATTGTTAGGTCATTTTTTATATTTTTTGTTATGTTTATATATATAGTACTGTGTAAAATATATAAACATGATTTATTTTATCGTAATGCTTTACGATAAGGTTACATTTATTAAATTTTTATTTATAATATATTTCAGATTAAACACTAAGGGTTCAATGGGTATCAATTTCATATCACGAATGAACAATTATCAATAATTTTAGGGCATTTTTAAAAATAAGTTTAATGAATTAACATTAGTCACTGTAAAATGAACCAGCATGACTTAAATAAGGAATTATTTAACGACAGGCCATTGAAAATAATGTATACCTGAATGCATAACCATATAATTCAACGTACTGGAGTCAATTATTCTGGTTATACTACGCTTACCACACCTCAAATATTGTTCAGATGTTGTATTTAAAGACAGTAATCAGGTTTTTGTCCTTAAAAAGCTCTTGTGAGTAGGATTAATTTCTTAGGCATGTCATCCAACATCTCCGTTGTTAATTCCAAGACATAATTTAAATCCTAGCAACGGAGGCTTGAGCCATTGATAGTAGACTAATAATGCAGTTAATAATTAGACAGAGAGAGAGAGAGAGAGAGAGAGAGAGAGAGAGAGAGAGAGAGAGAGATTAAGCTTGTGTGAATTAACTGAGTTTGTGCGTCTCTCAAAAGTGATCGGCAGCACCGTTTCTACCAATAGCGAAGCTATAGTTTCATCATCTTCAAGAAAAGGGCCGTTATTAGTGGGAATCGACGTAGCTTTTAAGCTGCTAAACTATTTTCCTGCTTAAATCGTCAGAGCAATGCCAAAAACACGTTTCTGTGCGTGTGTGTTAACGTGTATCCAAGTGTGTGTCTGTACTGTATGAGTGTGCGTCTGTATGGGGGCGATAATGGGAGAAATAAAGTATGTTTTCCGTACATAATAAAACATAACTGTGGCAAAAACATGGAATAATTTGTCATTTTTATCTAGTTTATTGTATTTATTTACTAGGCCAGTGTCGTTGTGGGTTTTGGTTATTTTGCTGTAGTTAGCTGTAAGGACCTTTGAAATAACGAAGTGATCTGGACATGTAATGTGGTTCTAATTGCACACCTTTAGGTTGTTTGTCAGCCAATCAGATTCAAGCATTCAATGTAGTATAATATGAATTAATATATTATATAAAATATTATATAAAATTAATTGTATTGTTAGTTCATGATGCCTAATAATAACTGAAGCAGGAACTAATACATTTTACTTTATTGTAAAGTATTACAAAACATAATAATATTTAAATAAAACAAATATAAAAATATGTAAATAAATAAACAATAAAATGAAATAATAAAATCTAATTTGTTTATATAATACTGTATATAGAGTATATTCTATAAATGTAATTAATATTTTAATATTTTTCCATGACCTAACAATCCATCTTCATTGACAAGCAGTTACTAACTATTTTGTAGTTCCTTTACTTGTCTGTCTAAGTGGCCATGGCACCTTTAAACCCTGAAACAGGAGAAATCGATATCATTAGACTGAGTCCAAGGCCCCTCGGCTCAACACAGCGAAGGAACAGGAGCTCAGTCTAAACTGCACATCAGACAGGGAGATAAGGCACATCAATTCAGGCTAAAGTTGGGAGTGAATCCAATCCGTCCTAGTGTTAGCAAGAACCACATCCTGCCTCACTCTTCACTTTTAGCTGAACGGCTGCCACTTGCTCTCGATTCTGTTTCAGTAATGAAGTACCTCTGCTAAGCCAAAGACCTGCTCACTGTGTGCACTCATGAAATGTATTCTCGGATTCCCTCCTTCCTCGTTCTAGGGCCCATAGGACTGTCCAGAGGCAGGTAGAGCAGCTGGGTGACTCTCGGCTGAGCCAAATGGGGATGGGCTGGTGGCAGCGGGGTGGGTGAGGGAGGAAGCAATCGCCTGTGGGATTTAATTTTTTTGGCAGTGCTAGGAAAACAAACAGGGTGGCAGCAGATGTTTTAGTAAATGGTCATTCATCATTAACCTCCCTCCTGCCTGATGCTCAGAGAGAATTCAAGTCATTCTTCTCAACCGCTGAATATTATCTGAACCACTTCTATACCTCTTCAGATAGAGTCCCAGAAGTATTTAAATTGCAATGTAATCCTGAACTTGAGAAGATTCACTTTTTGTATTTGGGGCCTGATTTGTGTGCCTTGTGACACTGTTCCTCACCTGATTTGTAAAATAACAAGATCACTTGTGTGGCTGACTCATTTATTTTATCCACAATCTAAGCATGGTATCTAAAATTTCTGCTCTAAAAGCCTTGGTCTGATCTGTTCAACTGTAAGTGACAGGAAGTCTTGCATTGGTGTCCAGATTTTATTAAACTGTGCATCACACTCTTTTCCTGTCAATCTCATGCCCTTTTCCGCTAACCCTAGCCTATCCCAACTGAGGCGATATTGGCTCGATATGACTTGCTTAGCTTTGCAGCCAAGCCCCTTGACCTCCATATATAGTTTTTCTTAGAAAACCACTGCTGACCATTTTCGGTGTAAGGAGGTTAGTCTGAATGACTAAGGCTTTGGGGACATGCTCTTAAAACGGAGCATGTTTGCCATACCATGGCAAGTTGCCTATATTGAGCACTTGTTTTTTCTCTCTCCAACATCCATCTTCTGCTGGCATTTTTTGTCTCTGGCCAAGCCCTCTGAGTGAACTGCAGAATTAATGAAGTGACATACGGCAATGTTTCCTGACCAGCTGTAAAACTTTAATGATGCAGAGCTTGTAAATTCATTGTCTACACAGTTACCTCACATTATTGTTGGGCTATATGTCTGACTCTTGACATCTTTACATATAAGTGTCACCTGAGCAGTTCCAAAATAGAGAAATGAACTGTAACAGTTTGATTGTATAATTTGTATATTTGCTTGAATTTTTTTTGGTCAGCAAGAGAATCTCTAATAATTTTAATGGAGGTGTTTTTATTTTACACGAATGAAAAGTTAGAATTTAGTAAAACTTCAGTAAGCATTTTAACTAGCTTCTCTGGTGCAGAAAATAAATCTAACATAGATTAAATGATTAGCGGACTTATAACTACTTATTAAAACTGTATTGTTTTATTTCATACCACAATACCTCGAGAGCCTAGGTTTGTAAATAATATAACATCACTTAACAAAATATAACATCACTTAACATAATATAATATGATATGATATGATATGATATGGAAGCTTTAGCCTAAGTTCTGCCAGGAAGACTCAATCACTTCGTCACTAATTACCTTCATCATTATCCAATCACGTCTTTATACTCCTGTATAAAAGATCGTACTTACACATGTTTGAGTTCGCAGATGCCAACGCGACAACAACCTCCACCCTCCCCACCACCACCAGGATGGTCCTGTCCTTACCTTCCAGGGGGGGTCTGCTGCGCCCCTGCCTTCGTCTTCAGGCAGGAAATGCAGATTCGCTACCCTCGGATTACGAACCATGGACGGGGCCTTCCGCCAAAGAAATTTATAATTGTGCTCGCTGAGCTGTCAATAAATGTATGCTTCGTACATTCCTCTATCTCCCGAGTCTTTCTGGTAGAAATAATATTCTGTGCTTTAGTGCTGTAAAATTGTAAAATTTACACACTTCAGCTTTAGTATTATTTTTATTTTTATTAGCAGTAGTAGTATTCTATTTTTCTTTGCATTCTCTTGTTAGGACCTATATGTAGTATTTAATTTAAACAAAGTACTGAAATGTAAGTTTTGATGAAATGAAAACTTGCCAGTAATGCATGTATTTTATACATAGTATTTGCATCTGAACAGATAAACGCAGATAAACAGTTGATGTAACCAAAGACAACAGAGACAATACTGGCTGATTTACGTGGAAAGGCCTTCATCCTGTTGTTTCCAATAGATGAAGCCCAGCTTTCCTCTACTGCTGATCTCCCATGTCATGTGATGTAATAAGCATTCCCATTTTCAACTGCTGTGTCTCAATACCCCTGTAGCACAGACAATACCAAACCTGTGCGTGGAGACTGCAGGTATGTAATCTTCATTTGGCACTGACTCAATTACTTGCCCTGTATGGTAAATAAAGAACAATGAGTCCCATTCTGCATAGACCACCACAGACATCCTCTCCTCAAGATGAAATAGCCGTATACAACTGGACACCTTAAAGAGAGAATAATAGAGCAGATCTTTTTCACTGCCTCAGTCAGGATCCTTCTTACTACCTTCTGGCTTTAAAACAATATTGAGTGCATTTTGCAACAACTCAAGTGTTAATTTCATTGTTGTATAGTGCATTGTGTAAGGACAGCTTTCCAAGTCTTGTGCAGGGCAGGTTGGGAAAAGGAAAGTAAAGATGGCCCCACTTTATAAGTGGCCTTAACTATTATGTACTTACATTTAAATTAATAATTGTGTACAGTGCACTTATTGTTTACATACGTTTTTACTCTGTACTTATATAAAAAAATACTTGCATGTAATTACATATGTAATTAATTTCTGTAATTACATTTATAATTACACTGTTGATCCATCCCTTACACCTTAAGGGATGGATTATGTTTACCCATAACACCAAACCTTACCCATATCCCACCTCAATAACAGCAAGTGTTTTGCAATATAATATTAACACAATAAGAACATTGTACTTATGTTTTTATGTAAGTTAAAAAATAAGTTTTCTTGAAATGTTTTTCTTTAGTTTTCAATCCATGAAAGTGTACTTTTGCAACTCTGGAGATTTTGATTTTATTGGAAGCACATATACAGTAAAAAACCAGGGAATGGTTCATGCATGCAGCATTTTATGATTCATAGTGTGTTACACCTGATTTAGCCAAATCAAATGCACTCTAGAGTGAGACCGAGACTCTTTTGACAGACCACCATATACCATAACAAATCTTAGTTTGATGATCATAAGAAGTGATTGCATTCTGTCCTTAAGTTGTAAAAGCACAATTCACAAAAGTTTTACAATCAGTTGTTTTTTTTCTAGCTTGCTTTTTCTTTTTTTTTCTCTTGGTAAACCTGTGTGATAAAAATAGACAAAACAAGACAAGAATTGCATTGCATATGATCATATGCTAAAAGACACTGTCTATGATCATATCTCAAGAGATGTTCTTCATACAAAAAGAATGCAATATTCGGCCACTTACTTTGGCTGTGGATGTAAGACTGCTTTGATTTTACTGAAAGATTCAGTTTCACCAAGATAGTACAGAAATTCTCAACTGTTTCAAGTACCATTTGTAATCTTGGACTTAGAGATTATAATTGTACAATTCTTCCTGTAATTTTTGAGAACTGAGCCACTTGATGATTCTTTTACAGAGTCACTCACACTATAACCACTTTTTTAACCTTTATGTGATAGCTTTTAGACGTAATAATGATCGCTGCCCATTCAGACCTTTAATGATCAAAGTTTCATGCTGTTACCAAGCTGTAATAAGATCCCTTCTCCATGCCAAATTATATCACCCTCCCATTTGTTTGAAGTGTTGTGAGAGTCTTGGCCTCGGAGGAATGCTTGTTTGAGATTGGACTACATGCTAATGGATTTCCTCTTTAACATTCATTTAGGAACAAAAAGAAAAGGCTTTTAGAAGTTTATCCTGATCCTGATGTTTCAGTCACTGTTTTTTTTTTTTTTTTTAAGGTGCTGTACTTCTTAAGGCTGTCAATCTCAAGTCTCATGTGATTTTGTGTGTGTGTGTTTTAGGGCAAGTCTCTGAAAAAATAATTAGGAGCCCATTATTGCAGATGGGGAGGACCTAGATTGATACTATTTATAGCCTCTGTAGTGTCACATTGGAAGCATGATGGATGCTGTCAGGCTTCTGTTATTAAGGGAGGGAGTAAGTGGCACACCTGGGTATACAGGTTTACAGCAACTGAAGATTAGTGTTTTATATATATATATATATATATATATATATATATATATATATATATATAGAGAGAGAGAGAGAGAGAGAGAGAGAGAGAGAGAGAGAGAGAGAGAGAGATATGCAGGCTTTGAGAAGAACACTCATCAATGTGTGTACTGTGTCCCCTTTTTTACTGTCAAAGGAAATAACATAGAATTATTATTAAACCAAAATGATTTGGTTAGTTTAATTGTTGATTAGTTTTAATACTAATATGCTATTAAACTAATATGCTATTAACAAACTAGGCATCTATATTCTTTAAGTATTGTGTAGTGTATACAGCTCAGTTATACCCCTCAGCTGGTCTACCTCCACAGATTTCTAAAAGTTCTTACATTTTTAAAGATGATATTTCAGAGAGCTCCATTACATTTTTCTTTTCTCCTGTCATTTCTAATGAGTCTTTATTCTGCTACCACTCTTATAGCGATGGAAAATGCAGGCCTAAATAGCATACACGACACCAACAAAACTTTTCAAATCATTTCCAGTTGTATTTCTCATCATTGTGGTCAGTTTTGGTGCAAATGCAAAATTAATTTATGAAAAGACCACACTCCCAGATATAAAGCCAGAGTGAACTGTGATTTCAGAAGCTCCATTTCATTGCTTAAAATCATTAATAATAATTTTTTGGAACATGTAATTTCCTTACCTGTAAGTAAAAGGATAATTCTTTAATCTTTTTGGATTTAATGATAGATTTTTTGCAAGAAATAGAGGTGTGTGGTCTGACCTCAAAACAGAGACAACAACACAGCGAGACAAAATGAATCTTACAGACACTAGTAATTCAATTCAATTCAAGTCAAGTTTATTTGTATAGCGCTTTTTACAATGCAACTCGTTACAAAGCCACTTTACAGAATATTATGTTTCTACAATATTTAGTAGTACCTTATATAAGTGGTGAATGTCAGTTTGTGCACGTATGACAGGATTTGTAGAAAAATTAATACAAGACGTAGTCAGCCAGATGATGAACATTATTAATATTATAATAATAATTATTATTATATGATGCAGTCACACTTGTAGCAATATTAGTTGTAATGTTTGTTTTCTCCTAATGTTTCCTTTTCTTCTTCTTCTTCTTCTTTTTTTTTTTTTTGAATATCGGAATTATGTTTGATATATCATAAAACAAGTAACTAATCAATTACTGAATTCAACTAGTTAATCTAGATTTGTTTCAAAATTCTTATGATTTGTGAGTAAAAAAAACAAACAAACAAACAAAAAAAAAAAAAAAAAAAAAATATATATATATATATATATATATATATATATATATATATATATATATAGATAATCTTATATAATCAAATAATATATCTGTTTAACTGTTTTAAAAGCAGGAACATGTTTTATGTAAACGGACCCTAAGAAATGTGTCCATTTGGTGTCAGATATACCTAAAACCAGTTTAATTAGTTAATCAGTGCTTCTTAATATTAATAAGATATATAAACAAATCATTGAGAAATTTCAATATGTAGTCTTACACATCCCTATTTTTCATTCCCACATGGTCTCTTTCCCTCATGTATTGGTATGAATATACTTATATCTCTGTGCTTGAGAGGAGAATAGCAGCATGTGTGTGTGTAACCATGGGCAATCGTTGTCCTATTGTACAAACAAACCCAGAGCTTGGATCACATTGTTATTCCCAGTACCATGCCAAGCCACTTTGGCCTTCAAAATCCATCATGTGCCCCATAACACTGGCATGTAAGATAATGGTGGATGTCCAAATGACAAACCATCTGGTGTGCCTTTTGAAAAGTACAGACTGATGACAATGATGGCATTTATAGTAATGTCTGAAATATCAGGCTTAATCAACACTGACCTTAATTTCCACTCACTACCGTGTCTTTGTCTGACTTTGAGAAAGTCATTTCCTTCCCTATTTTTAATGGTTTTCCCTTTTTTTTCCTCTCCAGTTAAAATGTTTCAGAAAATTGCCAATCTGACGCATTCTGAGCCGCATGAGATTAGGAAATGTTGTGTACATCAGCAATCTTGTAGTGAGAGTGGGTGAGATTGTGGCAGATAGCTTTTCCTTATTTCATCGCATGTTGGAGATGTTGAGGGTTTTTAACACAAATGTGCCACATAGTCGATAGCCTTGAGCAAGGAAAGCTGGACAAAATGGATAAACTAATCATAATTTTTTTCCTCAACTCAAAACAGATTTTTCCCCAAGGTCATGCATATGGGCAGTGGTGGAAAGAGTACTGAAAATTTGTACTTAAAGCTGCAGTAGGGAACTTTTGAGGCTCTAGCGGTTAATAAACAGAACTGCTTGCGTCTTGCGGAAGAACATCGTAGCCGGAACTACTTCTCTCTGTTTATGTCTATGAAGAATCACAAAGGTACAGGGTTACTCCGCCGCGGTACCCCCGAAACAATCTAAAATAGTGCGAATATAAACACTTATTATAGGTGTACCCTAGTGATTCAGGACAAGCTAAAAACACGGTTTGGAAAATGGATTCATGGTGTACTCGCTTATTATGTTCATTTTTCTACATTTTGAACACAAACAAAGTTTGTGCAGCTCTGATTGGTTGCTTTTTACCGGGAGCGGATGACTTTCTGCAAATGGCAATAGGACCACTGGGAGGAGCCAGAGGAGCTTGATTTTTTTTCACAGATTATCTGTCTCATATTCTACTGTCAGGACATAATGACAGGTGTAACAAATATGTAAAAAATATATTTTTACAAAAGTTACCTACTGCAGCTTTAAGTACAAGTACTGTTACATTGATTAAATAATACTCAATTACAAGTAAAAACTATCAAACCAGTACTTAAGTAAAAGTAAAAAGTACTTAGTTACTACTAGTTACTTTTTAGCTGGTGATATTTAATTACCAAAAAATATTCATATCAAAGATCTATGTAAATGGATAATAGCAACTTTGAACAAAACCCAATTTTATCTTATTGACAAAGTATGTTAATTAGTGGTCATGATACAGGGATTTCTAACTTCAATACCTTGGTTGGATAGGAGTGGTTAAAGGGGTCCTATTATGCTCTTTTACAATAACTTGAATTTGTTTTGGGGCTGTACTTGAACATGCTCTCATGCTTGGTAATTTTCCACATAATTTACATTATTACAATACCTTTCTCCCCAGCTTGGCACAAATGTCTCGATTAGTTCCAGGTTTTATGAAGACCTGCCTTCCGAAAAACAAAATGTGTTGTGATTGGTTAGCTGTCCCAGTGTGTTGTGATTGGTGAACATAGATAAGGATGGCATCAATATTGCCATATCAATTTGATATTGTTTTGGAAAACAACGCTGTAGTCCAGACAAGCTGTTTATTGTAGTTCTTGAAAAGGGATTTAAAAAAAAAATCTCCCTTTGGAGTGGACTTTGAGATGTGTAACTTTGTAGATCTTTGTTATGCCCAAACATACACACTACACACCGACTAAAATTCAAAAAGAGAAAAAGCATAATAGACCCCATCAAGAATATCTGTTTGTTACGTCTGACATCATCCTTCACTACTTCTGGGACATAATGCTCTGTCAGACGCCCCTTCAGAAAACAACAACCTGATTCAGCTAAAATATTAGTGAGCACAGAGACTGTAGAATGCACAGTAAATTACGCTTAGATTAAATAGGAAATATTAATGAAATAGTGTTAATAAATGGCTGCTGAGATAGTATTCTCAAGTGAAATGAGTAGAGGCTTGGACATGGAAATAGCAGTCCTAACATCATGGCTTAACAAGAGGATTCTCCCAAGCCATCAAACTGGATTCATCAGAGCAAGAACACCATACCAAAGCCGGAAGCGATGGCAGACTATTTTGTTCCCAGTGTATTGACTTGCATGGTTCAACTATTTGCTACAAGACTAGTACTGTGCACTAAAAAAGCTGGTAGGGTTATTTTTAATTTCATGATGTACAAACATTTTCAACACCATTGGCAAAACCTCCACATACTGTATACTGCCATATACCTGTAGATATATTTTTTTGTCCATCCATTTGTATAAGTTAGGCCTAGTTTTCTGCGATTACATGACAGCGTTCTCATGTTGCAATAAAGCGCTTGTCATATTTGTACAGGAATTATTACAATTATGCCGAATACCTGCAATCCCGTGCAGACATTCAGACTGTTATTGACAGGAGGCTGATGATTGTCAAACCAACTCGGAGAGAAGAGAGAGAGAGAAACGCAGATTGTATTGGTGTATATTGGGTAGATACTGTGGAAAATGAATAATGGAACCGTGTCAGATATTTCAGTATCGGTATCAAAATATAGATATTTATGATAACACTACCATGTAGTTTGTTTCTCCAAGCTCTGAGTCCATAAATGACGCTGAGCTCCATCTCTGTCTGATCAGCTCTTCACCCGCTGCAGCGGCGCTGTTCTCGGTTCAGACATCAGCGTTTTGATTCGTCCGTTTACGATCTGATATTTTTATTGGTTACTGAAGTACTGTCAAAAATTTAATATCAATTCAAATTGTGGGCGTACTCCGTAACGAACTATAATTAAAAGTAACGAAGCAGATTATTTTGCTTAATTTGTACTTAAGTACCAGTAAAAGTACAGCTTTAAAATATACTCAAAAAAGTACAAGTACCCGAAAAAAACTACTTAATTACAGTAATGTGAGTAGTTGTATTTCGTTACCTCCAACCACTGCATATGGGTGTTGTGGTTTACCAGTAAAGATCTCAGCTTATAATTCAAAGGTTTTAACTTTGAACACCATTAGCATGCTGTGGGTTAGCTGTTAGACAATTTCATCTTGAAATGTATTTTTGTACATGTTATGCATTACTAGAAATTCATATAAAATCAAAATGGAACCCTATTGGGTCACGTTGTTTTTTTGAGCACTTCAATGTTATGGTTTTAATCATGTATATAGGTGCTGGTAAAAATGGTAAAATACCTGTGCTTATAATTGAAACCTTGTTGATTTAAAACCAAGAAGGCACAATTAATGAGCTGCCATCATTTTGCCCTTGAGCAAGGTATTTAAACTCAGGACACTGATTGCAACCGTAATGTAAAAAAAAAGGTAATTGGGTCACTTTAGATAAAACATCTGCTAAATGAATAAATGTGAATGTCAGGCATTGAATAGCTTGAAAGACTGCCTCAATACGCATGTTGGAGTCATCTTTGTCCCCTAAACGATTTGTATCACCTTTGCAAGACTTTTAGTCACATTACTCTTCTTTCCATTAGGCCTCTAAAGTTGTAAAAGCATGACTTTGATTTTTAGGATGGTTTATGCAGTACTTAGTGCCATTTAATGTGCTATTTATTCATCCAGTTTAACAAACCACATTCTCACACTCTCGAATCCTTGGTTTCACTGCACATCGATTTGTCCACTTCACTACTTTTGAATCAGTCACCTGGCTGCTTCATTGACATCACTCAAATTGTGTATTAGCCAGCTGACCTGCCCTCACACCCATGGCATGTGCACCTGCTTTGATGTATGTCTCACAAATGCCTCCTTATACAAATAATACACACCTGTTCCTTCTGCAGTCCAGCACTTAGCCTCCCCACCTGTCTTCTGGAAACTGAACACCTTTTTTTTTCCTGGACCAGCTGTGATCTTTGCCATACTTACATGAATAGGCCTTTAAATATGTGCTTTCCAATAATCTAATTTTAGAGAATGTTAGAAAGAGATAAAGTAGAAGACAGGAAGTGCTGGAGGACACTATTCCATTTGGGATTGTATTACGCTATTACCCTCATGTCTCATTTTCTGTCTAGTTTTGTGTGCTTTGAAAGCCCCTTTCTATGGACACTTTCACTGATTCCTTATTTAAAATCCTTTTGTGTGTGTGTATGTGTGTTGAAGGGAGAAAATAATTATGTACAATTCTGGTTTAAATTCAGTTTTGCTTTACATGTATGCATTTCGCAGACATTTTCTAAACAAAACATTAAGGAGTATGTTTTATCATTTCATGATAATTGAACACATGATCTGGGAGTCGCTCGCAGCATGATATATATATTATTAATATTTTTGGAAGGTATAGTTAACCAAAAGGGAACATTTGTGAAAGTGTTCTTAAAAAAAAAAAAAAAAAAAAGTGAAAAGTTTAGAAATGTCTTTCCTGATTCTGTCAAGACAACTTTTTCACTGGAGAAAACAATTTCATGGATAGATTTTTTTTTCAAACAATTTATTTAATTTAAAAACGTTTTAATAATAATAAATGTATTAAAAACACACAGCTTTTCGATTCACAAACTATTAATTGGACTGTTTTGGACATTCTGATGGCACCCATTCACTGCAAAGGATTCAATGGTGAACAAGTCATGTAATGCTAAATTCATCCAAATCTGTTCTGATAAAGAAACTCATCTGCATCTTGGATGGCCTAAGTTTTATTCCTTTAAGCAACACCTAAACTTAGCACTTTTTTTGATGAGTTGTTTGGTTTAAGATAGTGATTTGCAACATTTTAAGGAAAACTTGTTTCTCCTTCTCTGGCTCTTCTCTGGATTTTTTGCTCTTTTTATCATCCACTTGCTTTCCATCATCCTCTCAATCAGTGGCCACTTTCTCTTCTGAGCTTGTTGATTTCTTTATGCCCCAAATGCTCTGTATTTACCCATCCACTCAGTCAGTATCCACCAAGCTACTGAAGGTATGCACTCGGTATAAATGGATGTCCAGAGCTTTCAACCTTTCAAGTGCTTTGTCCTCTCAGCAGCTCTTTCATTCATTCATTCATTACAGAATTCATTCATTCATTCATTACCCTTTTTACAGGACTTTTTTCCCTTTCCCTTTCAACAACAAGATCTGAAATTTATGAGCTATCAGAGAAGTAAACAGAACAGAAATGATTAAAACTGCAATGTGGATTTTTAGTGTTCTGTAAAAAGATTATTTTCTGGGGCAATAATAAAACAGAGTAAATGTTTTCATAGACTCAACTCATGTGCTATTATTATACTATAGACTTTAGTCAGGGACTAAGAATGAAAATGCGGCAAAATGAGGCTTTAAGTGATAGAAGTATGATTAATGGATTGTACCATGTTTAATAATATATTATTTAATGATATATTATTATATTATTATTGTTTAGATAAAACTTCCAATAGACAAAAAAAAAAGTTGTGAGTTTTGGCAATTACATGATCTGTGACATTTATACAATGGATGTTATTGTAAGGACTGTAAGGTTATCCCTCATAGCCTGGTTTCATAAAAATCAACGTGACTTCTAACCTGACTAAGGTCTAGAAAATAGTATAATGACAATTATATAGAATCCTCATATGGGTCTTTATTCTTACAAATCTGTTAAATGGACAGTACTACCAATTAGTCCACATGACCTGTGTATAATATTTTAAATTAATTAAATTCTTTATTTGCTGATAATCCTAATCTTCCCCTCCGGTGAGCTGTTAAATGGAGAACTGCTGGAACCAGATAATTTAATCAATGAGGAAAGTCTAGTTCATGAGCAAATCATTTCGATACAAGAACATTCCGATTCGTGAAGAAAATGATGAGCCTGATTTGTCAACTGAATCATCTTATTACTTTAAAAGAATTAAATTCATTTCCTGATTTGTTTCAATAACCCAGTCACAGCAACATTCGAATTAATGGCTCACTAAAGCTATCATGTGGCTTAAAAAGACATGAACTATTGCACAAATGTGCTATAGACCTTAGTTCCCTCCCCACTTCATATCAAACATTTTGTAAAGTTTTTTTAAAACTTATTTATTTGTTTACTTTTAACTTTCTTATATGAAACAAGAGCAATATATAGATGCTGTAAAATTACCATTAAGTGTTCCACAACAAAATAGTAGCACACAGTTTTAAAATGGGCATCAGGGAGAGTTAATAGTGACAGAATCTCATTTATATTGGTCTTGATTATTTGATAAAGGGAAGGTTGGGCACAAACATTGTTTTGAAAACAGATTATAGCTCTCTGTGTATTTTCTGTTTGCTATTGTCCATTTTCCCTTTAGAATCTGTTGATTTCTTTTGTACTGATTTACCCAACAGAGTGTTCTTCTGCTGTTGACATGTGAGGTTGGATGGCATGTAGTGTAATCCTCATGGACAGACGAGACGTACAGTAGCATGTTGAACCGAGGGTCAGAAGGGCACTGATGCATGCTGATCAAGTGTGGAGATTAGGCCAGATTCCAGTTGTAATTACAATGGTGAATCCACTCTCCAGATGGATGCTTTTACAAGCGAGCACAAGAAGGATGGTCCACACGTCTCTGAGAGTTGATGGCTTTGAGGAAAGCCGCTTATGTTTAATGGGGGGACGAGTATCACCAGTCTATTGCGTCTCCAGCCTTTGACTTCATCGTTAATGCCTGGAGATCATACTTTTAATGCTGTTGTCCCCTGCATTTGACTCTGCCATAATGTTCAAAGACTTACACTTTAATACCACTTCGATGAAGCGGGTAACATGCCTGCCACGCTCCTCAGCAGGAGAGCTTTTGAGACCCCTGCTGTTCAGAATAGAATCCCACACACACACACGCACGCACGCACACACACAGCCACACACACACACACACAAACAAATGCACTACAGAAGTGGGTATAATGCAAAACTGCTCCGAAATTGTCCTATGAGCAACAAAGGAGGAATGAAACAGAGAGATGCTGGGTGATGTTGAGTGATGAACTTTCAGTAGAACACAAGAATACAGTCTTTCATTAAGAAAAAACACTAAGCAGATTCTTTTCCCAAAAGCTTTGTGTTGAATTCTCCCTTCAAACAGAGTGGGTTTTATAGGCTCTGTAAGTTTCAATTTTCATCTTCTTACGAACTTTCATGTAGGGACTCATAATATTAATCTCTCTGTGTTCTATTTCACAGATTGGGCTTCCCCATGATGCTGATGACCTGTACGATAGCCATGTGCTACCTGCTTGCAACTCACATCGGACTTCACTGGAACACTTAAATGTTCCCTCGACATGGGGAAGCAAAAAATGACACATCTGTTCTTCTTGGAAGGATCCATAAAGACTTAAACTTTGTAGACCTGGTTCATCCTGAAAGACTAGGATTTACATGCAGGAGAGGTACAATAGAAGATAAACCATGGGAACATCTGATCATCTGCTGTATTCTAACAGGTGCAACACACTGCTATGGTGCTACTGCTGCTTTGTGATAATACTACAAAGAGATTTATTTTGTAAAACCTGTATATATTTGCCAAAAAATGCTGAAAACCAGAAGATTCCTGCTTATATTATTTATTGATGCACCGTTTGAATTATGACCTTTTCATTTTTGAGGCATCTGCTGAAAGGGATCTTCTGTGGCCCACAATTGTTGAAATGTTGGACGGTTTAGAATTCTAAAAATTACATTATTTACATAATTTACCATATTCAGATAATCTACATAGTTATCAATTTATTTCATGTTGAAAATGTGTGCATATAAATTGAAATGGAAAGGTTATATATTATATTATATATTAATATTATATTATATTATGCATAATTACATAATTACATACATTACACAGGAAATGTTACATCCCTCATCATACTGTGATGACGTGTGTCCCAGCACGACAAGACAAAAACAATAAAACCCATTCTTATTATAATGACTTACACTTATTTCTTATATCTTAAGCGTTGCATATTGCGTTGCGTAAACATGAACCATGTCTGTATTTGTGATTGGAGAAATAAAAATCGCTACTTTAAACTGCTTCAAACTTGCATTTGAATCATCAGTGGCAAATTCTTTACGTATTTAAACGTACTTGCATAATGTGAGTCATAAGCGCCAGACTGTCCTTGCAAATTTATATGTGGATAAATGATAAGCAGTAAATTATAACTTCACTTTAATGTATTCGATTTTTAATTTATTAAACTGCTGTACAATATAGCCTACCTGTAGATGTTATATCTGAGAATAGTTATAAATAATAATTAATAGTTGTAAATAATATAGTTGCCCTTGGCAGATTTTTTTTATTTTTGCCCATTGTGTGCATCAGTTGGCTGCTTGTCTCTATGTTCTGTGACTGGGACCATTTTACAGAAAAAAAAGAAAAGAAAGTATGTTCCATCAAACGTCACTCGAGAATTTGTTTCAATGTCTTGCAGAACATGTTCAATTATCAGAACATATCAGACAAAGCATCTCAATCATTTCCAGCATCTCAATCACACATGGGAAGAAACAGTGATCTCATAACTACTTTCGGTTTAAAAGAGAAAAAGGCATTACATCATGAGACAACTGTAGTGCTTTAATTAGCGTCAGTTGCGGTATGTTCGTTTTTGCTTCCTGTTCTGTAAAAATGTGAATTGTGGGATATGCAGAGCATGACAAATGGATCAATAATTGTAATTTACCCATTTGTTTGCTCATCACATGTCTGCTGCATATCTTGAATGCACATTATCAGTGAGTGAAGTTGAGCATGCATATCACCACACTACAAGAAATAGCTGGAATGCTGGAAGTAGAGGAAATGAATTCAGCAAACATGTGCTGATTACCTCCAGCAGCCATAAAATGTCACAGGCAATACTGGGCAATGGAGCATTCACTCAGAAACCAGAATGCCTTTGCCTATTCCCTTGTTTCCATAAATTCCTAAATCCATAATTCCATATTTAATTCATAAGAGGCAGTGCTTTTTTCCAATCTCATACTTCAAATACTTTTGATCCATGTAAACTTTTGATCACAGATTTAATATTTTCGAGGGAAGGCTGAGATCTTTATATTTTTGGCAAAACTTTTAAGTCACCACCCTATATAGAATGTTCTTCACAAAGACAAATGAATTTCTGCAACATAAGAAAAAAAGGCATTCTTTGTACATACAAAGTAAAAATGTATTAATGTACAAAACAAAGTAATATTTATGGTGTCAAACAATAGCAAAAAGTCTATTACCATTTCTTTTGACATAATTATGACTTTTTATCTCATAAATATGATATACCGAAGCATGATTTTTTTCTTTTAATGGCAGAAATGGGCTTCCATAAACAAGAAAGCAAACAAGCCAAAGAAACCGTGAGAAGACTTTAAGCATCATCTAACAGCAATTTTAAGTGTCACACTTACATTGATCAATTAACCAATCATCTAAAAGCATAATTTTCAGCAATCTGGATGGGTGACAGATAAATCTGGCACATGGTTTACCAAAAATAAAATGACTTTTGGAGTAATAATACAAATTGATTTTATTCCGATATCGTGCTATACCACCCTCGATGGCAGCTTAAGGATCTACAAATACAAAATAATTGAATCTCAGGAAGATACAGCTGTGGTTGTGAACTTATAATACAGTTCTACTGTGTGTAGCATTTTATATGTACAGTATATGTGGTTTGTTGTGTAGTGTGTGTGTGTGTGTGTGTGTTTATCTCTGGGAACTGGCTGCAAAGAGAGGATGCTAAAAGGTAAATCAGTTCTCCTCTGAGTCAGTCTCAAGCACACTGGGTTAGAGAGTTGCACATATGGCATGATAACACTTCTGCCGTGGCAACATCTGTTGAGCAGTCGCAGTATCCACTACATGTTTCAGTCTCGTAGAGCAACAGCATACGGAGTTATTTCCTTGTAGTTTCACTGTGACACCTATGAAGCAAAATAAGACTTGAAATAGACCTTTAGAAAAATATTTTACTGTCCATTCAGAACCCTTTCCATCAAACGTATAAGTAACGTTTTGGAAATGCTAAACAGTTTCCTTTTGCAAAGCAATGCTACAAATTTTGTGTTTGAGTTTTGAATCTTTGTCAGCAACATTTGTCAGTTGGTTCAATTAGTTTCCAGCTTATTGTTCCCTTTACGTTCTATCAAACAAGGCAATGCACAGATTTATAGGGTAATGGTTGCGGAGAATAGCTTTTAACATGAGGCAATATGCTTCTGAAATGTCCCCGAGACTACAGGCTCTGATAAGAAATGCTTATTAATTGGTGTATTGCAGAATTTAAAGGAATAAAGCAAACAACTGTTAGTGGAATGAATGGCTTCTGAAAGTATCAGAGAACTTCTTTGTTACAAACATGTGCAATATGCAAATTCATATTTTCTATTTTGTTTTATATTATAAATAGTTTTATAGATTATAAATCTATAATATACTGCATTATATAATGTTTCTGTATAATATACTGCTGTTCTGTAATACTGTCTGTTTCTTGGATGACTGAGATTTAATTTATAAACTCTTTATACTACAAACTCTTTTTGATTCTGAAAATGTGAAGGCCATGTTGCTTTGCACACCTAATATGATTCAATCCCAAGCCTTTTTTTTCTCTTTTCACACAGACGTTTGAAAAAACAATGTGTCTCCATGTCACGAATGCTTTCATTAGTATGAAAAACAAAAAGGGAACTTCTGTTTTTGCAGTTCTTTGATTCAGAATAAAGCTGGTAAATGCCTGACTTGGAATTGTTTTGTGGTGTCATGTCAGTCCCATGGGAATTTCACAATGGATGCAGCGTCCTTAAAGTATTGTGTTTTCTGTTTTATTTCACAGAAATATTATATTGCTTCTGTTTCCTGTTTCAAGTAAAGGTTTGCAGGAAATTGCATTATTGAAGGCTTAAACAGGCTTTTGGGTGGTGGCAACAAAGCATGTGAAGATACAATTTCATTATAGCTAAACTGATGCAATTTTGTCCTTCATTTCATTGTGCCCCTCTCCATTTCTTTTTTCCAGGTTAGCCTTTCAAGGCTTCATATGAAATGTAAATGCCATTTAAAGAGCTGGATCTGCACCCCAGCTGCCAGCATTGATTAACGTTAGTTAGCACTGAATGAGTCATTATTGTGGTGCTGCATCACCCACTATCTAAACTATGTGCTTAACGCTTGTTTGAGGGCTGCTCCCTAAAGGAGGCAAGTGTTTGGCTCTTTTCCAACCTCATATTCCTGTAGATTTAGTTCTAGTCTGTGAATCACTCTAAAGTCTTGCGTGTGAGAACAATGTTGCTTGAGCTTGTCAAAAGTCATTCAATGATGAAACAGCTAAACCCACTGACACCTATTATATAAATGTTATAGTCTTCTTTCTCACTCATTGGCCTAGAAGGTTTTTACATTAGGTCTAAACACAGTTGATTTACTTAAAACCTGTGAGTTTTCAGAACATAAAATGAGTACCAGGTGTTGACTAGGAAGGGGTATTCCAGCTAATACAGGGGTAATACAAAAGTACACAGTTTGAGATATATACACACACTGGCAGTGTTGGGCAAACTACTTGGAAAATGTAGTGTTTTCTGTGGAAACAGTTACTCTACATTAAATGAAGTTCCACTAAACTAAAGCTACAGCCCTGGGTAATGTAGCAAGATAAGCTACAGCAACATGGCAAAAGTAGTTTGCTATCTCAGCTATTTTTTAAAAAGAACCAACATAAAAACAAGTAAACTCTCTCTCAGTGATCAATAAAACTGACAGTCAAGAAGACAGACAGGCAGAATAGTTCAGTTTAATTGTTTATTCAACAACTGTTCCAAACCAGTTTGGCAACAAAAAATCAGTATCACGTACAAGGCCAGATTTACCTCATATTGTGACATAGGCAAAATCAATATTAACTGTCAGCCGGAAACCTCCTATTGGCACTTGGTATTTTGGCTTTATTGTATACAGATACATTTATATAAATGGTAACAATTCACAATAAGGTTCATTAGTTAACATTAGTTAACTTGTGTATTTAACATGAACTAAAAATGCATTCTGCAGCATTTATTTAAATGCATTATTTAATTCATTATTAAAATAAAAAGTTTGTGTATAAAATAATGTGACCTAACATGAACTACTGTATTTTTATTAACTAACATTAACAAAGATGAATAAATACTGTAATAAATGTATTGTTCATTGTATGCTAATGATAGCTAACATTAATGAAATCTTATTGTGTAGTGTTACCATATCGATGTATAGTAAACAAACAGGGGAAAAACCGTCGGCACATTAAGACTACTTTAGCTTTAATTACAGAAATACTGTCATCGGACCGGTCTTTTGGTTAATCAATTCTCCCAGAAATATAAAGATATAGAAGTTAACTCACTCACCATTACATGCTGCTTTCCAAATCCACCGTGTGCATCATTAGCGGGACCTTCAAACATCTGGCTCTCACTGCTCAAACGTGTTCGAACAGGGCTCCTCCCCTTATAAAAACTTGAAGGGATACTCCACCCCAAAATTAAAATTTTGTCATTAATCACTTACCCCATGTTGTTCCAAAACCGTAAAAGCTTAGATCCTCTTTGGAACACAATTTAAGATATGTTGGATGACAACTGGGATGCTTGTGACTGTCCCCGAGAGTGCCAAGTAAAATAGACTGTCAAGGTCCAGAAAAGTATGAAAAGCATTGTCAGAATAGGTCATCCACCATCAGGGATGTAGTGGAGGCTAAAAGCACATAAACGCCGTTTACACACCACCCAAAATTCGGAAATAGCATTTTACCCACCTCCAAAGTGCGTTTATCAACCTCTAAATAGGCTAAAGTTCCTAAGCCGTTTTAAATTAAGCTTATGTTGTTTTAGTTTCATATTGTTCATTATTAGTTTCATAGGTTGTTTGTTGTTAAAGATGAAGTCTTTCATATTGCGCTGCAACTGTCAGTGTTGACCAATTGCTTGCGGTGTTGCCAGTAGTAGTGGGAAGTTTGGATCATTTTTACTGACTCTGATCTTTGAGTCTCGTTCAGCAAAATGAACTAATCTTTTCTCTTCCCATCTCTATGGGACTGACAGGAAGAATAAAAGACTTGTGCGATATCATTAGTTTGTAAAGCTGTCAATCATCTCACGTGTATCACGTGACCAAAAGCAAAAGGATGTCCTTCTGCAATGACACTGTTTGTGCCATTGATAAAATATATGAAAGCATCTTATCAGCCTTTTCTAAAACTTCTCCAAAGCCTCCCATGATATGGTCTTACAATTATAAAATGCATAATTTTAGAGATATCATCCTCAGATTTGAAATGAAGCATGACCACACTTGTAACTACACTTTAGTTGTGGTTAGTGTGTAGTCGATATCCTACATTCAAAAAAAATATTTTATACATTAAATAAATATATTCTCAATATTTGTTGTTTTTCTTTTGCTGTAGCATTCAGACTGGGTCCCTAAACATTGAATGCATACTAAATCATTTATTTTAATGTAATTTATTATAATGTGACCAGATACTTGACAGGATGTGGTGTGCTAAGCAGTCTTTTCTCCATTTTAACTTAATTTTACAGACATTAGATTAATGTAAGAATTGAATAGTGATTGTGTGACCTATATGAGGGAACAACCAGTGATACCCTTGTTAGTAATATCAAATGATAGCCTATAACGATGTCATCAGGATGCACTTACACCGATAGGCAGTGGCCCACCTTACCATGACCACGATGTGGTCACCAAGAATTTATAGTTTACCCACCTCTTTTTTTTACCACTACACCTCTGGTAATGTTATGAAGCGACGAAAAATACTTTTTGTACGCGAATAAAACAAAAATAATTACTTTATTCAACAATTTGTATCCTGTGTGTCTCACCATCACCATAGTGTCATTTTGGAGAATATGAACTGAACGCAGGCAGCTTATGCTCTTCTGTGTCAGCCGTGCTACAAGGATGCAGTATTTTCTATCAAATCAAGCATAAATACACGTAGAAAACCTTATGGCGCGGCTGACACAGAAGAGCATAAGACGAACATAGCTTTTATGGGTTTGCAATGGCATGGAGGTAAATTATTAATGACAAATTTTTCATTTTGGGATGGAATATCCCTTTAACACATTACACTATCTCAGTGTGGTCTACTGCTGCTGTAGCCCATCTGCTTCAAGATTCAATGTCTTCTGTGTTCAGAGATGCTTTTCAGCATACCTTGGCTGCAATGAGTGGTTATTGAGTTCTCCTCCTTGATTCTCCTTTGACCTCTGGCATCAATAAGGCCAAGGGTAGCCAACATCAGTCCTGGAGAGCCACAGTCCTGCAGAGTTTTGCTCCAACCTTGTGCTGGAAATTGAACGATGCTCTGTGGAAGTATATAGAAGCATTCATAAACATGCTGTATGAAATTTGCATATGAATATGGCATTTGTCTAATCTGTAATCTCCTTTATTTTGATGTTGAAAAGGATGTGGAACAGGAAAAAATACCCAGTAAGCTGTGTAGGAGGCTTCTCCTGACACGGCAGTTTTACAATGTGAATTAAACTGTTACTCTTTTGTTCTACCAAGAAAGTACTGTAATTGTCCTTTCAGCTCTCTGACCGAGTTTGCTCTCTCCCTGATTGTAGTCTGTGTCTAATTGTCATTGCCCTTATACCCCCAATACAACTGCATGCTGAGTCCCATATTAATTAGAATGGGATTTAATGGGTTATGTCGACTGTAATTAAGAAGTTGGGTTTAGAGCTTAGGGGAGACTCAGTGGAAGGTTTCTGAATAATCGAACCTTGGTCTGTAGAAGCACAAAGTAATAAGACACAAGATGAGATCAGTATTGGCACTGTCAGTCAGAAACCTCTGTGTGTTTCCAGGGATGACCTTTGAAATTCATCCCCAAAACAGCGTATGTTTCCAGCTCATTCCAAACCAAATAATTGCAAAACAAACCAGGATTGCATTTCAAAAAGGTGGAGAGGCTAAGAGAGAATAAACTCACTTTATTACTTTATATAATGTGTCATTTTATTTTTGCTTTTATATGCATGTGTGTGTATATAATTTTATAAAAATAATTAAATATTATTTTATTATAAAAAATATTTTATGTCCAGGAATCTATATTAAACTTTGCCACCTGTAACAAGCTGCGACTTCACAAGTTGTTGATTGATAGTATTGAAATAGCTTTCTGCAAATCCCTGTGGCTAATGTTGAGGCTCTTCTTGTATCCATAGCTACAGCAACGGAATGTTGAATGTTTTCCTGTTGTTGTGAAAGGGTGTTTTTTGAGGCTTTAGAAAAAGCCAGCTACACAGACACAGGTGCACCAGTCATGTCAGTGGCAGTGGCAGTGAAAGCAGTGTAGTCACTGTGACGCTCTCATTAGCCTTCCCTTCAGCTACACAGGGGCAGCCAGGGGTTGCCGAAAGCTTTCTGCTGTCAAACAGATACTTTTATTTATTTATTTATTTATATATTTTATTTTGTATATATACTGGCTGGGTTCTCTTAATCTTGTTTTCAAGGTTTGCTCCTCATTTCATAGTTCATAAACTTATGTTCTTATGATGTGCAAAAATGTGTACACATACTATATGTTGTATGTTAAAAGGGCAAGAACAACAGTAGCTATAGCTGAGAATACATACTTTCTAAACTTGGACTTAAATAGAGGCAACAGATACAAGGAGCACCAAATTTATAAACATCAAACCAAGTTTCTATTTAACTAAATATTTAATCAGGGTCCTATTTTGCATATACATACGTATTTGAATGTTGTTCACTGTTCATGTTGTTTATGCCAAATTATGACCCTACCATCTGAATTTTGAGGCATCAAATGAGACTCATCAGACCATGCAACCTTTTTCCAATCTTCTGTTGTCCAATTTTGGTGAGCCTGTGTGAATTGTAGTTTCAATTTCCTGTTGTTAACTGACAGGAGTGGCACCCGGTGTGGTCTGCTGCTGCTGTAGCCTATCTGCTTCTAGGTTCAATGTATTTTGCATTCAGAGATGCTTTTCTGCATGCATTGGTTGTAATAAATAGTGGTTATTTGACTTCTCCCCCTTCATTCTTCTAAATAGTATTTGTAATTAGAATAAGTGTGTCCCAAATTTTAGTACTGTTGTACTATTATATACAACTATTATTATAGTTAGTACTATAGTTAGGAAAGTGTTCTATTTCTGTTATTTAGAATAATATTTGTTACTAGGAAGGATTCATTTGCTTATTGTTTATTTATATTTTTGATAATCAAAATCAATGATAACATTTATCAATTATGCTTGGTCATTAACTTTTAACACATGAAGGTGTTCATAAGCTGACTTTTCTCAATGTACATTCCCACACCCAGGTTAATGTTCTTATTTAAATTTTTGCGGGGTCATATGTTCTCACATATATGTGCATGATATGTGCAGCATTTCACATATATAAAACATTTCAAATATATATATATATATATATATATATATATATATATATATATATATATATATATATATATATATATATATATATATATATATATATATATAAAATCCATGTTTAATCACACACTGTTTTCATTTAGTCCTTATGTCTACCATGTTGGATGTATTTTTCTCGGAGAGAAATTGCTTCTCCGCTGTATAAGGAGAAATGTCAAAAAATGTATAAGGAGATAAGAAGGAATTTTTGGAACAGCTTTCATGTTGAGAGTGCTCCAAACACCCCGAGCCATCATCTGTGTGCCCATCAACAGAGATAGATATGGAGCTGATTGAAATTAAGTACTATGTCAGAGATCCTGAGCTGTGGATACATTTATCTTTTAAAGGATAATAGATATTAGATCAGTGATTGCTGTACTCTAACAGCACTCAGCTCTGTGGGACACACAGAAAACACAGGCATTTTCTCTGATGGGTGTTATTTCAGCTTTGATAGCTTTGACTGTACACAGTGAGAAATATTGCACTCGAAATGTTTAAATATTTTATCTTCATCTTATCTAATACTGTATCTGTGTGTAGACCTAAGATAGTAGGCCTTGCTGAGAAAATTTAAATGATCTCATGAATAAACGGAGCTTTTAGTATCACATTAAACTTTTGAACCAAGATGTGTTTTAAAGATGATGAGAATGAGACCTTGGGGAATTGAGTGTTTTTATCCTATAGAGGAGAAGGATAGACACAAATGCTCATGACCTCTGTGACTGTAATGATTGTCTTTGCTCAGAGCAAATAAAGATTTGGAGAAGCTGTGGCAAGACTGCTGACCTCATTCTCAGGTTCGCTGGCGAACTCAAGGAGTTCCATTTAGGTTATGTGAGACATAGTGACTAATCTTCCCTTCTTAGAAGATCTGCATAATTCTCTCAGGATCTTCTTCATTTAATGATCAGGATGAGTCGCTCCCTTGTCATCTTTTTCTCTTTCTTTTCCTCTCGCTATCCTGCTATCCTTGCCTCCCTGCCTTTTCATTTTTCCCCTTCTCTGGAACAGGACTAGAAATGCTCCCACAGCTCTGGTCATGCTATGAAAATGCAGAATCCAGTTTTCTGTGTCTGTTGTACCATGCAGCACTTAGAGGAGTAGCTGTACACCTATATATTTCAAGGTACTAAACTGATGCACACTGAATATCATTTATAGAAATAGAATCTGCTTATCTATGCAGTTTTTATCATTGCCATTCAGTTTGGTGTAATTCTATAAAATGTATTTATTTATTTGACAAATTTGACAGAGAACGAAGATTCTACATTAATATTGAACTTTCAATCTGGAAAGATTGTTTTGTTATATATTTTTTTTTTTTACAATTATGAACATTTTATGAATACCTACTAGCTATCTTTTTGAAATAGTTAATGCTCATTGTGATTCAAAGTGTATCTGCATTGCTCAGGTCTATCTAGAGGTGTTATTTCTTATCATAACATTACAAAACAGTATACACAGTAACAGAATTTGGATGGTGGAGTCAGTCTGTCCTTTTTTAACTTTTGCATTGTTATCCAAAACCTCAGTGAGAAGAGGTGACCCATTGTCCGCTCACCCTATCAGTGACACATCTTAACAGCGAAGAACATCTTTTCTGCTCCGTCAGCAACACACCATCTGTCACATCGATAGGTCCTTTTAGCACGAATGGCCTTGTGAAAGTGTCTCTGATGCACCGAGTCTTCATTTTGTGAGTGAGCCATGTCCCACGAGAAGCAGTTTCAGGACAGAATAACCTTCATACTGTGCCATAACCTGTGTGGCGTGTAAAGCACTGCTAGTCTCTGTGTTTACTCGCTTTTTCTTTAAATCAGTAATGCATCTTGCATTGACATGTTTAATCACGTCTCTACATATAATTATTGCAAAGCTATAGTTAATCATATAGCTTTAATAGCTGAACCTTTGGCCAGTATAAGACTTTACTGTGTTGTCTGTACAGTTTTGCTATTTAAACCTTAGCCTTCTATTATTAGTGATGACCATTGGACCTCTTTTTAAAAAGCTGTAATAGTGAGATTTTTGTGTAAGCTATTATGAAGTCTGAATGAGAAGACTTTGAGGCAGCAAGAAGTACAGTATTCCAACCAAAACATTTCTCTAAAGTAATTGCATATCTTGAATACTGAACACGCAGGGAGCTTGAGGAGCATGACTGAGGCAATACAGTGATCTGTCACAACACATTAAAGAGCTACACATTGGTATTCATTTATAAGTCAAAGAAGAAAAAAAAGATGTTTATTGTTATTTTCTTCAAAATTACCTTTTATCATTGTATTATATAGAAAATCCTGGTGGAAACAGGCTTCCATATTTTCTTGTCTCTTCAAATAATAATACAAAAGCTATCATAATTAGAATTTGATTATCTCTAATAATAATCCTATGTTAATGAACACTACTTATAACAATACCTGCCCCTATTTCTGCAGAGTCTCTTGTATTTTGATATGGAAATCTAATACACTCCAGAAACAATACAGCTTTTATTTAGTGAACAGCTCGACATCAAAATCTTTGATCAATGATAATCAGATGCAGGCCCACAAGGATTGAAATGTCATTGTTCCACTTAAAGGTTAATTTAAAAAGCAGTAAATGTTACAAACTCTACGCCTTTCAGTCTGTCATCTAAACATTTACAGGCAGCTGTGAGCTGTTTTGCAAAAGTCTCACAGGTCTCACAGTTCAACATACAGTAAATCCACACTGTAAGATTCACCAAAAAAAAAAAAAAAAAAGATTAAATAACTTTGTTGTGAGAAACAGTACCTTCCTATAATATGGGGTGTGGGCTTTCCATCTGTGTCCAAAGTTAAATAATCGGGACAAAATAAAGGCTAATACAGTCTGCTGAAGTATTCTAATAAATCTCTCATTAGTAGACATCCTAATTTGTATTCTGAACATTTTCTTATGTGCACAAGGGATTTATCTCACTGCTAAACATCCCTCTAAAGCTTTTCTACAAGGATTTGTTTACTGCATTTCAAATCTTACCAGGATAGCCTAAAAATACATATGCATAGTGGTCTTTTGTCCTTCATGTTGATAGCTTAAGGATGGCTTGTGGTCAAGGAAAGGAATTATATCTCTCTTGTTTATTGAGGAGTGAGTGAATCTCAACAGTCCTCTCAGCTATGATAATAGGATATCATGCATACTAATCCAAACAGCTTTGTGTCCTCAATTTAATTCAGTTTCCAAGGCCGCAGACACATATATCTCTATCTTTAGGGAAATCATATCTTAATCTGTGGGATCTACTGTTTTTAATGTTAAAAAGCTCATTTGATTTGCCTTTTATGTTGGTTTTACCTTCTAAACACACTTCTAGAAGTCTTTACAGATTTCTGGATCGAAGAACAGACGCATGCTGTTGAAATGATCTTGATTATTTAAATGCACTTCATTTCTGACACTTGTCATATGTGGTGTTTACCAACATGCGTATAGTTATTATGAAGTGCTTCATTCAGATTCCTCAGTGCCACGGTTTCGAGAGATTGTATAGCTTTAGTTTACTTATTAGTTTATTAGATTAGTTTGTCTATAATGCAATGCATTTTTTTTACACGCTACTTTTCCTGTTGTCCTCAGAGGAGACATTTCTTTTGGTCACACTTTATATTGTTCATGCTTTAGTGTAACTGTATATCAATTGTTTTGTGAAGTAAATGATGAAGCATTATTTATGCTTAATTTCAAACTTAACTTTGGAGCTGCTCGTAAATACTTTTTGTTAATATTAGTATAAATATAATTAATTATATTTCCATTTAATATGTGTAACAGAATTATAGTTGACAATGGACAAGTGGGCAATTTCTTATGCAATAAAGAACAAATGACCATTTCGTAAACAAACATTTAAGCAAAAATTATTCATAGATCCCTAGCGATTGGCCTAGAAAATATTATTTTGTGAGTTCTATATTCAGTAGTTACGTAAGGATTGCCAAATCTGTACAGATTTATTTTATTTTATTTTACAATTTTAGCACAGTGATATGTAAATTCATGACAAGTGATTTTTGAAAATTGAGCCTGAGCAGATGATATATTTAAATATTATTTTTATTTTTTTGTTCATTTGAACATATTTCTGTGTTTTATAGCTCACAAACAGGACAGTCACGCAGAAAAACTATTTCCACATTTTACTTCAAATTAACTTGTAAATAATTTAATTAAAAATGATTTTTATATTTATTTTATATTCTTCTTTTCTGTCTTCACTGTTGCTTTTATTCACGTGAATCCCAGAGAAGTGGAGCAGAGCATATAGGACAGGATTTGAAAATGTGTCAAAGCTCATTAGTATCAGATCTGCATCCATTAGCCAGACCTGCCGATGCCTTGCGAGAGATGAGAGGATGCATTTGACAGAGGTTTTGGATGTAAAATATCCCTGCTGACATAATAAGAGTAATGGAGGGTGGGGAACGTTCATGCTCTGTTTATAGGCTATAGTGATTCTCGCCCAAGAAGCCTAAGTTGATCCTACTGCAGAAAGCCTACTGTACAATTGATTCTAAATACTTTATGTGACAAGCAATTCTTTTTTTATCAGAAGTTATTTAACCTTTTTATTTCATTCACTTCCAGACCTCCAGACCTTTGTTTATTTTTCTAAGGCGGGTGTATTGTTGTATGTGCACGGTCCTGACAGTGGTTTTGTCCTTTTGTAAATTGGACTTCTCTTTCCTGGTTTTAGACACATCTGGGCATGTTTCCATGGGAACACCCACTATCTCGCTCCCACACCACAGTGTGGTGTCAGACTAAAGCAATCAATCTACCGATCCCATCAGGCTGAGGAGAAATCTGATCTATTAGGGAGCGCAAAGCAGAAATCCAACCTCAGGGTAGGTCTGTCAGCGTAGCCCTGGATAGAAGCAGAAGAGAGACAAAATCTAATAATTAAGACTGAAATGCCTCTTCATAACAGAAGGCATCAGTTGTCCTAGAGAGAGAAGGTGTTTAGAAAGATTAAACTTCTTCTAGTTAGATTCTAACCACAGCTAAACTTTATGCTACAGAAACAGAAAGCTGTAGGTGTATTTAGTACTTACAGCAGGTTTTGAATTAGTTCACTAGAGATGAAGATTGTTTGAGAAGTTTGGTAATAACGATTCGAATGCACCACTTTTATGGTGCTTTTTCTGTTTAATTATTATTAGTTTTTATTTGTTTGTTTGTTCCACAGAAGACATTAAGTCCTACTGTGTTAACACAAACAACAGAAAATAATGATTGAATGTTAATGTTCATTTAATGAATGTTATTTTTTTTTTTATTTTTTTTTTGATGAACTATTCCTTTAAACAAGTAAACAAACTAAAACCCATCAAAATTTGATTTTACTTTTCATGTGTATGCTTCCTCTGAGAAGGAGCCATATCTTAAAAGATGAAAAGCTAATGGAGGCTACAGAAGAAGCTTTCTGGAGAGCTCACTGCGTACTGATGTATAAAGCCTGAAAAGATGCATTTCAGATAAACAGATTCCATTCAGGTTGCTCCTTACCTACTGAATAAGTGAATGTCCAAAGACTTCATGTTAGACAAACAATTTTCTGAATAAAACATTTATTCACCTCCATTTTCAAATCAAAGGCCCCATGTCTCAGGGAACTGGGTTGGATGTTGTGTTATGTTACATATACTCTGTACGTTTACTAGCAGTCTATCTTTAATTTTTAACGCTTCCAGCAATCGCCATCTATGTTCAAAACACTATTGCAATCTGACACATTGTCAAAACAGATCATGGTTAGCTGAGTTATTTGCTATATGACTTTCCAAAGTGACTGAAAATGGTCATTAAGATGTTTTTTTTATTTTTTTTTTTACTTTAAACTGATACTGTATATCTGAAATATGAGTTCTATATCTATAATAATTATTTCTTCAGCGAAAATGTTGTCTTGTCTAAATTTAGGAAAAAAATATGCAAAAATTAAGCACTGCTGACAAGCAAAAACAGATGGCAAAGAGTTACATTTATTATGGATAATTATCAAACAAACAATTCTTCTTCTAAGAAGTTCATTATACTAACATTAGGCTTTTAGGCAGTTGCCAGGCAACATAGCAGTTTGGCACATCAATACAGAATGTGTTCACAGGTGTGTGTGTGTGTGTGTTGTTTGGTTGTTTGTTATATGAGGGGGGCTATTCATTTTAGAATTTGTTTTTTTTTTATGCCAATTGCATTTGTATTTTTGTAAGATGCTGTACTGTAATTAAATTAAAGTGTTCAGAAAGTCACAAAAGTCACATGAGAGAAATTGGACAATGGCTAAAGGCAGTAAATCCCTACCCACGAAATAACTGGTGTTAAAGTATATTGGAGAGTGGCACTGTTCCTGAAATGCCTGAAGACTTAGTGTCACTGTCAACCATATCAGAAGCCTGACAGTACGGCACCCCACAATTTCTCCAAACATACTCTGATGAGAAGAATACAGGTTTTAGAGGGCAAGTGTCAACGTGATGCTTCTTTTGATCAGAGCTGATAGAGGACTTCCTCGCTCTCGACTGCTATAATGAGTTATTTGCATATCTATGACTTAAACATATTTCAATCACAAAGGCTTATAATTTATAAACATGTATCAAGTAATTGCAGGGAAGGGAAATGAGATTGCTTCTGCCTGAACCTAATTGGATTTCTTATCAGAAAATCATGTACACAAAGAAACAATGCACCATTGTTGGCTCTGAAGTTAATCTGAAATTGTTCTTTGTGAACTATAGCATGAGACCTCAATAACTGATTATTTTATCAAAGAAGTACTTCACTCTATAATGTGTAATATCTCATTTGATATTAATTATTGATGATAAACAGTGGCCCAACATAGAATCCAGACACTTTTGAACACTTTAACAGCTTCTGTCATCTTTTATTCATTCATCCTTGTGTTGTTCCAAACTCATAAGACTTTGGTAAGTCTTTGAAACACAAATAAGACTTTTAATGAAACCTAAAAAGGTTTTTGTCCATTTATTGAAAGTCTAGGTAACCAAAACTTAAAAGAAACAAAAAGGTCATAAAGGCCTTATAAAATGAACCCATATGAATCAAGCAGTTTAATGCAATCCTTCTGAAGAGATATGATCGTGATCGTTTATATCATGATATTAAATTTAATGATGTTTTATTTACATCTAAACAACAGTTGACATACATGTATATACAGTAGCACATTACATGATAAATTACATTTTTATTTTTTGAATTCCATTACATTAGATACAAAATACAGAAACAAACAAATGATGCTAATGTTTGTGAATTGTTTGTATTTTACTAAATAAAAGCCACAGGGTGTTTTATTATATAATGCAAAACACTTCATGCATTTTTAATTGTGGTTTAAGTTTCCAAATACTTTTAGAGCCACTGTACATAAAAAGCTAACTTTATTTTATTATTTATTATTTACTGTACTTCTGTTCATATATAAATTCTCTAAAGATTAATTTAACAACACATGTAACCTGAAGCTTGAATGAGTTAATTAAATTTAAACAATTTAAATACAACTGACTTTGTACACTTTGTTCCTCCTATTAAGTTTCATGAAGGTTCCACCTGAAAATCCCATGAGACATTTTACTGAAGATCCCAATGGCTTTCTCTCTGCCCTGTTCTGGGAGTTGTACTGCAGAATGATCAATTGTCCTAAACTGAGCAAGCAACATCAGCAAAAGAAAATTAGACCTTGATAGAGTTAGCAATTAGGGAAAACACTCAAGCATATTGCTTGTGTATTAATGTTTTCACTCACCATACATGTAATAATACACATTTGTCGTTCCGTGGGTCAAGCTGCTCACATTAGTATTGAAAAAGGAAAAACTTCTTGAGAAAAGTCCAGAGAAAGCAGAAAAACAAATCTAACATTTTCTTTCTTTCTTGTTCCTCACTGGATTTTCACCTTCTGCAGAGGAATAAAGAAAAGCAGGTCCTCTAAAGAAAATGTTTAAAGTGTTATTATTGTTATCACTATATATTCAGAAAGAAACTTTTAAAGACACTCTTCTAATTAAAATGTAATCATGAAGTGGTACTTACCGTCCACCTTTGAGATGATAATGGTTGAAAGTATGACTATAATAATTTCTGTGCTTTACTATTTCAATAATGACATAATGCTTGTACAATCAACTTCCACTTTCACCTCCAACTTGCTATTACTGCACTAATCAGTGGCAATATTTTAATTTGGTATGTCTCTTTCAGAAATTATGAGTGAATGGAAACATTTCATGCAAGGAAAACATTCCCATCAAACAAAAGGTTATTCTCGTCAAATCTTATTTACAATAAAGCACAAAGCCTGCAATTTGAACGGGTCAGCAAATGTCTGCTCAAACCTTTAGACATGTTTCTCAGTGAAGATGTCTCTCAGGAAATTAATGTGCCTGTTCTGACTTTTCATGACATGACTTTATTCAATTTGCTCATTGTCTTCCCTGTTGCCTTGGTAACAATAGCTAGTTGAGACTTCACTAAATAGAAAAGGGTAGATTTTGATTGCTCCCCATACATTTTGCAATGCTGAAATCTTTTTTCAAGTGTTGAAGCTTTAAAAATGTGTTAATAGAGTTTAAAATGTGGAGTACAGAATGACCCAATCCATTCGAAGACTCAATCCTTTTTCATACACAAATAGACAAACACCAAAAACCAAAAAAAAAAAAAAAAAAAAAAAACTCCTGTGTGACACTGGTCGCTCTGTTAGAGCAAATTTGTCTCTGGGTGGACAAATGTCATGTTTTCCTCCTCTAATAGATGTGACAGAAGAGGGACTTGAATGAAGGCTCTTAGTGCTGGAAAGCTAAGCAACTGAGCTGTGAAAGCTTTTATGGGATGGGAAGGAAGTGCAGTATAACCTTAATAGATGAGACGCCTATAGCTCAGCTGTATCTGTGGAGCGTACACAACGCTGCACCATTTTTCATGTAGAGGCTTGTTGCTGCTGATGGACTTTCATCATGCTTTTCTATGGAGGCAGAATGCTTGGTTATGGGAAAGCTGAGAGACAGACCGTGATGTTCTGTCCAGCTATATTCACAAACATCCATCACCCAATCTGGAAACCAGGCTTCATCAAAATATACAGCAGCATGTGTTAGAAGTCTGGAAGTGACAGCAGTGAAAATGATGGAAAGAGAATGACCAAATAATGTCACTGTTACTCTGAATCAGATGGATGAATTACAGAAATAACTGGGTCAGTGATAAACTAGATTCATGAGATGATGAACAGGAGCAATCTATTAAATATGCAGTTATGTATTGTAAATATGTGAGTTGCAAAAATAACAAGAAGAAAAAAAAAACATTTATACAATTTTAAAAACCAATTCTGATATACAGTATTGAGGATTTTTACTGATATACATTTTTCATTAAAAGTGTATGTCAAGGAAAAATATTTGCATGTTAAAATATTTCATAGAAAAATTATGTTTTAAAAATAAGAATGCATGAATTTTATACTTATAATTGTATACTTTATCATATACTGAATATACAAATATAGATATCTAGGATTAAAATTATGAACAAAAATATATAATTGAAACAATTTACAGTATATCTATACTATGACATAATGTACCAAGGAATTGCTTCCTGCTTGGACCCCAATGAATTGGTGGAATCTTTTTTTCTAATAATAATAATAATAATAATAATAATAATAATAATACAAATTTTTCTGAAAAAGTGTTCAACATAAGAGTCAGTATCAGCCATTCTTTAATGTATTTTAAATAATTATCTCAAACCTAATCATATACATTTATCAAACTTATCAAAGAGTTGTTGAAAATAAAGAATTGCAATGGATGTGTTTAGATATGCCTGAAGATGAAGACTAGTGCAATTCTTTTTTAAAGAATCAATTTCATTAAGATGAACACAGAATCAATTGAATCAAATGACATAGATACAATATTAATGTGTAGTACTGTCAGTAAAATCAGGTAATATGTCATAAGAGTCATTTTTATCTGCTATTTGTGCATGGACTCAGTTGGAGTCGCTCTTTAGGATTGCAAAACACTTGAAAATCTCATGTTCCTCAACATTCACAATATCATGAGCCTATCTTTGTTCGATACATACAGTAGCACCATATTTTTTCAGTTGTCTGAAAGCTATGCGTAGGTAGCAATTGGAGAATGCAGTTTTATATATCTATGAAAAAAAGAAAACAAATATTGCTGAGACATTAAACATACACCCTTGCAGTACCTGGGTTAGAGGGACATATGAATGTTTCATTCTGAGTGCATACTTTAATAAAAGATTTATGCTGTTTCTCAGCAAATAAGTGTTCCGCACTGTTAAGTCTGTAAGCGGATGACAAAGGTAAAAATTCACCACCCCTACAAAAACACTGCACTGTGTTCTGGGACAACGAAGACAAACTTCATAAAGTAAAAGCCAAATGGAGAGTTAATAATTCATAATTCTAGCCTACTGAAACTGTGAGATTAAAAGGGTTTTGGGGCAATTTAAATTAGTATTTTAAATTTTATTTAGGTGTTAATATGTTATGGACATGAAAAAAGAAAAGTGTTTACAGTATATAAGGGGATAAAATCATTTATACATTCAAATGAATTCCCTGCAGGAACAGTGAGTGTACATATCAAAGGTTTGGAGTATGTGTGAGGTTAATAAAAATGAGCTGTTATTCTGAGATAGGAAGGACTTGACCTGTTAATATTATTGCCTGAGGATATTTAAATCTCCCAAACAGAGCAGAATAACTTACTTTTTTTGTAATTAATTCATTGCAAAAACAGCAAAAATGTTTGGAAAGGCGTTCAATAATGCAATGCAGTCTGAAGGAGGATCATCATGATGTTTTCTGATATTATAATGAATATGATGCATTAGAGTTCTGATCCTTGTCATTACACTGATGCAAGACACTTTATATTTCAAATACCTTTATTCACCAAAGGTCTCTTGGTTTTAGTTTTTGTATTATTCTTAATAAAATGGAAATTGTGTCTTTAAAAAAATAAAATGTCTGTTTTCAGTGTTTTTCCCAAAACACGACTTCTTGCTTATTAAAATAGAATATAACTATTTTTACATACAAATGATCCCCTTTCATTTTCAGGTTGTGGACAATGTCATTATCCCCTATAATGTGTCATGAACATTCACATTTTACATGAAAACTTTAGCAAAAACCTGGAAATTGGGTGAGGGAAATTTTAAGCTAGTAATCTATAATATTACATTGAATACAAATCTCTTGATGTCTCATTAAGGAATGTTGGCGGGAAAACATATCTGAGATACGTTATTGGTCCAATGTGATATAACCTCTGCAAAATAATCATTAGCAAGAGTTGAGTGATTATGACAAACGGCATGTGAGTTAGACAAAGAGTTAAAATGTCTTTAAAAAGTAGGTCAGACACTCCAGTTCCAAATCAGTCATCTCTCATCTTTGGCTTCACTTCATTACACACAGAAGAACAACGTTCCCATAGCAACCATTCCAAGTTTTGTGGTGGAGAGATTCAGTCCTGATCAGAATAGAGGGAGGAAGAACATCTTTAAAAAAAAAAAAAAAGACAATTCCAGATGTTTAAATGAATTTTCATTTCTAATTTGCTTGCTACATTACATAGTGTTTTTACTTAGACGACCACACCTGTCTGTATAAACAGCAAGCTAAAATTTAGGCAGGATTTATGTTAGCAGTGTTATTCCATTCTACAGAGAGACAGCCACAAATTAAACAAGCATGTGATGCTCAGCCTATATAGGCTATAGTTAGTGAGCCCTATATAACATTTGTCATATTACAAATGCCATTTGATATTGCCTTTGCCTTTAAAAAAATAAAATAAAAAGTGATTAACAATATGTAATATCATGCCTCTCCAGGGTTACTGAACTTTAGTTGGACAGTCTTTCAGATGAAATGTCAGATACATCATTATCTCTTATTTTGACGTCATGTATCATGCATTCATTTGCCCAGGGAATCTGATCTGTGACATTATAAATGTAGTCATCCACACGCCTCCCTGTGCATTTCACAAATACTACGTACAAAGTTGGTAATGCTCAATGAATTATTTTGAGAGCGCGGGGCTTTAGTGGATGCAAATGCAACACGTACAACATTAACCTACTTTTAAATCCCCCGTTTTGTGCAGTTACTTCTTCTGATGTTCTCATTGTTTATTTTCTCTCAGAAAATACGAGTTTTGCACTTTTATTTGTGCTTTGCTTTTAGCTGAGATTCAGTTTGATCTGTCATCTACTGCTGAGTAAGCTGCACTGCATCAAGAACACATTAAAACGCAGATGTTGCTTTCTACCAGGCAGTGTTTTTAAAGGAATAGTTCACCCCAAAAGAACCATTATTCATTCACCCTCATGTCGTAACAAACCAGTATGGCCTTTATGCTTTAAACATCAAACTGATTCAACTGATTCATTGAAAAGATTCAACTCAAAGGAACCAACAGCTGAATCAATAATGACTATGAATATACATTTTTGAGTGCACTATCCCTTTAATCGGGTTGATAGCACTGAATATTAATAATATTTTGATATTCAGGCACTGAGGCTGTTATTGACAGCTGCTGGGGCAGAAATCAATATAAAATAGACTCTAGAACATTCTCTTACATCAGTCTTACTGGACCATGTTCCATTAATTCCAGTGTTGAATAAAAAAGACGAATGAATAAAAACAGTAAAATCTTCCAGCTAGCCAAAGAAACTTGCTCATACTTACAAAATACTTTTAATTTGTTGTAAATACATTGAACTAAGTCACTTATAAAGTGCAGGTAAGATTGCAGTGATATACAGAAATGGGAAAAAAAGAAAACAAACTTTAATTTCACATCCTCTGATTCAACTCTGCACTTTACAATTCAATTATAAAAAGAACTACATTTATGAAAATAGCACAAGAAATAGAAATGAGTTTATAGACAGGCCAAAAAACTCACAGACACCCTCTATTACCAAATCCAAAAGACAACCCCACTGACAACACTGCACATTGTGAGCACTCACAAACCATAGAAACATGAAAAATACACACCAAATTGTCATTTTAAACACAAAGCAGTAATCTACAATGAAAGGTTGTGTGTTAATGTGAAAAAGAGGTGCACAACATGTGTCTGCATTAGTGGGGCAATAAAAAAAAGAGTTTTTATTATCAATATTATTATCGCTATCGGTACGGTGGTTATATTTTAAGACTATTCCCCAGAACAGTACAGGCCACTGAGATTAATGTATTCAAAGATTGCTACTAATCTGACCATTTGAAACAAAAGGGTTTCGGACACTTTAAAAGGTGAGGAATTACAGTGTAATTGACTGTACTGTAATGCATAAACAAATCCCAACAACATTATTGAGCAAAATGAATGATATGAATGGGAGGAGCCATCTTCATAGCAGATCAGTGAATGAGATTTCTTTGGCATTCAGCCTTTAACAGTTGACCTGCAGTTTGAAGTTTTTATTACTTATATGTAAATTCCAAGGATTTAAAAGAAAGTAAAATTAACCGATGACCGCTTTTAAACCAGATTTATCTGGTCTGCCCAGTGGCTAGAAGGATGCTATAGGGTACGGAGTCTTCAGTGAATACGTTATATAATTAAAGATAGCATATCCACCCTTTTAAAGGTCACTTGAATGTGTAATTTCTTTTTCCCTTTGTGAAGAAAAACAAAACAAAAACAACTAAACATTGTATTTGTTGCACTAAAAAGACCCCCTGGCTTGAATGGGGAAGAACGATATGTAGTAGTGACAAAATATGACCAAATAAGCTTGAAATACATCAAGGGCTAATGCACAAGATTTTCTATTTCCTTCCTCGGAGTACTTCGTCATTGGAATTAATATCATTATTAGGCCACTATAAAAAGCAGTATAATTAGATTTAATTCCAGCATATGGCTTTAGGTAACTAACATGACTTTTTGGCAAAGTCTGATTCCTTGGGGGTGAAGAGCAAAAACCACTGCTCTCGAATGATGGTTGAACTCGAACAAAGGTCAGTTTGAAGCTCTAGCACCACTATAAATTAACAGCTAATAATTATTGTACGTCAAACAAAATTAACAGCCGCAATAACAACGTTGAAGCACTCACAGATTATCATCAAACAGAATTGCGAAACAGTTCAACACCTTCAAGAAGCCACAAAAAAATAAAAAAATAAAAAATTATTATTATTATAGCATCATGAAATGCAAGAGTAGAATCAGCTTGGCAGCAAATCACAGCACATTTCTGGTTATTCAGAACATAATTAACAGACAATCCTTAAAAATATTTCATTACAAAGATGCTTGGCACAAACTGAGTACAAATATGAATCAAATAAAAATGTGACTTCAAACACTAAAGTTTGCCATACTGCCCATACTGACAGATGGAATTACTTGATTGATTAAATGTTGATACCTTCTGTAGGCCAGGTGTATTAGAGCTGGTGCCAGAATAGTAGAATCCACAGCCCACCACAGTGGTTCAGATTGAAAAATGCTCCATTAAAAAGAAGATGGGGGGGGGGGGGGGACTACAATCTATGAGGAAGAAAATAACAATAATATTGCCTCTGATGTGCATCATGCATTAACATATTACCCATGAGATAATAGTGATAATGAAGATCATGACTACAAAATAATTAATAATAAATAAAAAAATAAAGAAAAAAAAACTAAGGGTTTGAGATTGCCTCAGTGTTTTCAGCTAGCGTGAATCCTTTGGTAATGACTGCAGTTTGAATTAATCCTTCTGTCTTTCTTGAATGGATCATCTCACAGTATCTTTGTGCAGGTGACCCTAAGGCAACTCAGTAACAACTCTTATTGTGAATTCCAGTTCGGTAATGAACACAGTGATTATGTAGGGTGTCGTACTGCAGTGTGCTGAAGATTGTTTGATAACACAACAAACTGTAATTCACTAACATAAACTAATGCATTAGGTATTATAGACTAACAGTAAGATACACTTCCTGCATTTATTAATCCAAGTTCATTTTAATTTATACATACCAATTATTTTTTACATTTCAAGTTGTATAATTTAAATAGTTAATTTAAATGTTGTTCATTGTTACTTCAGTGGAACATATTGCATTAACTAATGTTAACCATTTGAAACGTGTGAAAAGTGTTCCTGATCATTAGAATTTAGTTTTTTTTTTTTTTTTTTTTTGGACATTCCTTTTTATTACTAAATAGATATGTCACTCAAAAATAAATAAATAAAACCTGCCAGTATCTACTCACCCTCATGTCGCTCCAAACCTGTATGATTTTTCTTTTTTCAAAAAGTATTACCCAATTTCATTGCATGGAAAAGCACAGCCTTGACTACTGGAAAACCTATTGTACAGTATATGAGAGTGAATAAAGGATGACAGAATTTACTTTTTGAATGAACTATCCTACAGTAAATGCAATGATTTGCAACCTGCAGTGTCAAATGTATTGCCACATCATAGGATGGGCGGTAGATGCAACTCCAAGAGAGAAATAAAATCTGTAGATAATACAAATGTGCCTACAAAGAACCAGAGACACTCACTTTCCTTGATTTCCTTTGGGTGGTTTTGATTTAGCTATGCTTGGTGTAAACATGAATATCAACTATTGTGCCAACTCAGGCTGAACTGAAGGGTGAGATTCTATGGAACTTATGATCCATTCTATATATGCAATTTATAAAAATAATAGATTGATGCTAATAGACTTTAGGCATTTCAAAATAAAATATAATGTTATATAATAATATTATATAATATATTAATTTAACCTTTGATTAACCTCTCTGTTGTGTTGAAAAATGTGCAATACAAATATTAGCAATAATGTAGGGAAACATTTTTGCAATCTACATACTTATTAATAATCCAAATATTTTAAAATGGTTCTTCTCTCTTGCCATTATTGTGCTGATTCAGGGTACAGCTTAATACTATCATATATCATGCAGTGATGATGCATTTAGACATGTTAAATGCGTCAAAATAATGATTGACTATAACTAAAGCTTGAATAACAAAACTCCAAAATAAAACCATCAGCAGTCAGTCAAGACCAGATGATGCTCCTGCCATCATTTCTAAGATTTCTCTGCCTGATGGCTTCTCCTCCACTGGAAGGCACTATATTTGGCTCTGCAAGCTACGCTTACATGAAAGCCGTTCTGGTTTTGACTGATGGCTAGATGACAGTGAACAATCTACCAGGGTTGTAAGGGACACCAAAAGTCAGAGGGTCATGCTATGCAAGGCATTTTCTTCTCACGCTGTCTTGGCCTAAGGATTTTTCACTACTTGACTCCTTACAGCTGCTCTCTCACCCATAAAAAGACGAGATTGTGTTGAGAGGAAAATTGTGAATCTTTTTTTCCCTGGTACCTGAAGAACAGAAGGCAAAGAGAACTGCAGCCACTTAAAGAGCTTGTGGCGATATTCTTCTTGACCATATAAAAACAGCCTGGTTTTAAGTGTTTTGATATATCTTCTGTAGCTTTCGGTTCCTGTAGCATTGTCTAATTTTCATCTCCTACTGGAAAAGTCCTTGAATCACCACAGCTCAACTCTGATGACCAGTATCCGCTCTTTTTTTTCCCAGTACCTTGAAAAGTCATGGTTCAGTCTGTTCTTTGTGTCTGCTATGACAAACCCAAAAGTCAAGTTCTTTGTGTAGTGAGGTGTGTGGGAACGCTAAAGATACAAGTAGCCTACCCAGTAGACAATATTGAATAATAGAAAAGAGGTGGGAAAGAAGACACGAGAGTATGCATCGAGTTCCAAAATGTCTATATGCACACGGCCCTTTCGCCACGCTCCATCTTTGCACTCTTCGTAGCAGCAGAAGAAACTCTGGCAGTCTTTTCCGTCCAGGCACTCATAAACACAGGCATCATCAAACTCCTGCCAGTACATGGAGTTGTTGAGTGTGATGACCGTGGGAGGAGGACCCACATCCAGTACGGAGTAGTTCTGTTGGACAAAAGCAACATCCTTTTAGAATGTGAAGGGCTTTCGTTGATTGTTTTTTGTGTGAAGGGCTTTTGAAGATTGTTTTTTGTGTGACTGCAAATCATCAATGGAGTCATACATTTGGACTGTATACAAAATTGCATCCAAAAGGACTGAAAGTTTAATTGAAGTGTATGCTTGTGAATGTAATCTATGCCGTGAGCAAACAAATCCTTCAGAGTGGGCTGTCAATCAAAACATAAGATCATGATGGCTTCTAAGAGATTCCCGCTCACTTGAACTAACAGCGTTCACTCCAGTGGACAAGTCAATTGCAGCATCAATTTCTCAGGGGCAGGTACGATGACTTTAAAATCTGAGTGTGGTTGTCTAAATCCTTCAACTGAACCCTTTTAGACCACACAACGAAAACTCTCCAACAGTTATTCATCTCATTATTGTGACATAACTAGCAAAGCATGATAATTACAGCACTGAATGATAATCTGTGTGAGATCACCTATAGGGTAATATTTGTTTTGTGTAAAATTGCTATGGTAATTATCCGTGCTTCTCAGCAGAGATAAGATCTAATCAAAATGAGTGATCGGCGAGCGAGTGGGAAAACTTAACCTGCAGAGACTGTCACCGGAGAAACACAATGAATATAAAGTAAGATGTGCTTGCTCAACCATAATTTAGCATCACATTACACACATAGACAAAGACTAACAACGTCAGCCTAAGGAAATCATATTTCCATACCATACCATAATGAGATCACCTATATCAAATACATAGGAAAAGTGACTTTTGTCAGTTTACACTGGATAGTAATAATACATCCCGATATTGTGAGGAAATTATAAAGTATAACGATCGATTCTGTCTTAAAAGGCATTAGCACACTTAACAGACATTTCATGTATTTGAAAGGGAAAAGTAATGTTCCCTTTCAGTCAGTCACGTTAGACATTTTGTTAACATAAGGGGTCTCACCTGGGAGTCCCAAACACCTCTGAGTAATAAAAAACAGGACAATGAACACTGGCGAGTGGAATTTGCATGCCCAACCACTTCCTCCTACACACGGGTATATGAGCTGACGTCAGCTTTTGCTTAAAGCTCAAACTTACTCACCATTGGACAGGCCGCCTCCACCCTGCATGCGATGGCCATCCTACAAAAACATCAGGTCAAAGCACTATATTACACAGGGGTAGTTCTGAGCTGAGGTTGATGCAGGAATTGTGCATGGGGGCCGACTTTGCCTCTGTGTTAATAAGGTCGCATCGTAGATCCTTAGCCAGGCGATGTCCACTTTGGTGGTCCAGGAGTGCCATCTCTGGCTGAACTTTGCACAGATGTGGGATGCAGACAAAGTGCACTTTCTCAATGCTCCTATCCGGCCTTTCTGACGACACTGTCATGCTTGCTCAGACAGACTGAAAACAGACAGAGACCATCAAACACATCCTGTCTCTTGAATGCACACACCTCCATCAAGAGGGTGTAGGACCTGGAATAATTTTTAGTCAACAAAGTGTGCCTTGGATTCTGGCTGGCTGACTCTCATGGTATCCTGAGACCATGGCCTGGATAAATGCCCAAAATTCCCACCACTCCTTTCCAGTACCAGGCTGTGAACTTGCAAGCGCTTCCTTTGGAGAAGGCAGATCCAGCCCTTATACTGCTGTGTCCTGTTGGTGTTCTGGTACTTGGTGTACCAAAAACAAGGTGAACCATTTCCCTTAGGAATGAGGGGCTTACTCCACTTTGAGTATGCCTCCATCTGGGTGCTGGTGCATGGCGCCTCTTTAGCAGATATTTGTAGAGCCGCGGGCTGGGCGACACCAAATCCCTTTCAGGCAAGTCGTGCCACTCAGCCGCCATCTTGGCAAAGGCTCCTCAACTTTGCGCATTCGTCAGTGGAAACAGACGATAGACTAAAATGTTTCCCGGCTTGACTGTTAAAAGCAGATGATTGGCTTTCTAGCGGGAGTGGCGGGACATGTGCACATAGCCTCCATCTTTGCTGTTACGGGTTTTCCTTTTATAGTTGTATTGAGGATTGAGGAAGTGGCATGTCTCTTATAAACTGTCTCTGGCGACACCTGACACCTTGTGAAGTTTTACAGCCTCTGGGTTTAACCAGTTTGAGAACAGGTAAGTGGCAGGAAGACCAGCTTGGATGATTCATCCCTCCAGCCATGTTCCTCATCCGACGTACCCTGGACTAAGCATCCTTCAACCCCACTTTGGCTACAAGGCTCGGCGGAGGAGCCTGACGCCAGGCTCAGTACTTGTGTTTGCTTACCCCTTCGGTCAGCCCCTGTACTGATTACCTTCTGGTGACCTACCTTGCTGTAAATATGGTTTTCAGTCCCCTTTCAGAACGAAAGACTACTGGGCTCATGATGGGGCACTGCTGAATGGCACCTCCTCAGCACAACCTGAATGAGTGGATGAACACCCCCCTCTTATTTACTGTACCTGTGTGTAAGGGGGAGTGGTTGGGCATGCAAATTTCACTCACCAATGTTCATGTTTAGATGTTATGTTAAGATGTCAGTGTTGACATAATGTATAACTCCTTCAGGGAACAAGGGTTATGTACATAACCAAGATGATTTAATGACTTACCTTGCACATCAATGCCAGAACATCTGATTCGCATTGGTCAATCATGGCTGATAGTAAAGTAAAATGAGTTTATAGATAAGCTGCATCACTGTTTAAAAAATCCATAATAATAAGATATTTTTCTTGAGTACCAAATCATATCATCATATTATAATGAAGGATCATGTGACACTGAAGACTGAAATAATTATATAATGTTTTTAAAATATAAAAAAAATAAATCAGTTATTTTAAATTGTGCAAATATTTCTAAATGTCACTGGTTCTACTGCATTTTTGATCAAATAAATGCAGCCTTTGTGTGCAAAAGACAAATCCTAACTTTTGAAAAGAAGTGCCAAACCGTACTGTTTCTACTTCAATGCCTCTTGCATTATTCCACTCTTTTTAAAACTAAGATTTTAGTTTTCATTTAAGCATAAAGATTGGACATGAAACCTTTGAAAAGTGTTCAGAAGCTCAGGAGTCCACAATTAGAGCCCGAAAATGAAAACATCCCTTACACATTGTATGAACATGATGCATAGCTTTCTCCTAGCTTTGATTAATGCAGAACATTGTGCTCACCGATCTTTTCGTCTTGTTGCAGGTTGGTCTGCGAGCACTGTAGGAGTAATAATTGAGTGTGGCATACTCCATGAGAGCCGCGAAAACAAACAGGAAACAGACAGTGACGAAAAGATCCATTGCTGTGACGTACGAGACCCTGGGTAGTGATGTCCGTGCCACTGTGCTCAGAGTTGTCATGGTTAATACCGTTGTTATTCCTGCACAAACAAAAGATATTAGATGGAAAACCTAGTAACAAGGGAAATGCTTGCTAATGAAAAATATGAGCTAAACCATCTAAACTGTATGCTGACATTGTTAGCACATGTAAAATGTAATTTGATATCGCTGCTGAATACAAAATACTGTTATTTTTGTCTCTAAGCAAATTATGTGATGCCACTTCACTGAGCAGACATTATTAAGTTCTATCTAAGACTCCATTGCACGGGTTGCTATTGGACAGGTGTAATAGAACAACTCTGCTCTAAAACATAATAAGCTGCCTCACTAGGCTGCCTATCTAGTGCCTAGCTAGGCTTGAAATGCTCTATGAAGGCAGTATTTTAAAACAGGCAATATGAGAGAAACTGAAGTAATGCAATACTTTAATACCACAATAGATCACCGTTATTGTTTTTAACAGAAAGAAAAAACAACAACACTATTGTATGGCTTTATTATTATTTTTTCTTTCAATCTGACACCTGTCCAGATGCTGAAGTCAGTCTGCTGTTTTTGATAGGAACAGTGACACCTGCAAATTAAAAAACATGCCACCCACACAAATACTCAAACACTCTCAGAAGCGTGTAGACATTCTTGGCTCTACTCTTGCATGGACATTTAGAGTTGCCTCAGAGAACCTGTGACTGTGCTCCTGTTTTGCAAGTGTTTCTATGGCAACAAGCAAGCTTCATCTATTTCAGACAGAAATTTCACACTACATTCCTTTTTCCTCTGCTGTTGCTGGCCACAGTGATTATCTTCACCTGACTTCCCCGTTACAGTAACTCTTAGTTAAATGACTGCCTGCCTCAGTCAGAAAAGCCTGTGAAGGAAATATGCATTTCAAAGTGTCACTCTTTCCTGAACTGCTTGGCTCCATTTTAGCAACATTAGTTTTCTTGTTTCTCTTGTCTGTTTTTGCAATGGATAAGAATGACATGACAACTCTCTGAATGTTGAAATGACAATAATGCTGTATTTTCTGTACTTATCAGTGATGGTACCCAGGGTGGGTGGGAAGAGCAGAATGATTGTGGACTGCCTGTTCGGTGTATTTAGTACTTTGCTCATTACCCTACTAAATTCCCATTTTCCCAATCTTTTCCAACTATTAATTTTGCATGTAATTTCATTATTATCAATAGGACACTTAAAACTGTTTAAAGGTTTGGGGTCGGTAAGAAGGGCGGATGAAGATTCTTATGATTAACCAGGCTGAATTTATTGGGTAAAAAACAAAATATATATTATATATTATATATATTATATATTGTGAAGTATTATTACAATAAAATAACTTTTCAAGTAAAAATTTCAACAGCCATTCTTCAGTGTCACTGCATTCTTCAACACCATTTATTGGAAAAGTTATGGTGAGTTGTGGTTAGCTGAATTAATCTTTGCTGATTAAATGCATTACAAATCTTAAGGACCCCAATCTTTTGAACAAGATTTAATTTTTTTCTTTTATTTATCTAATTCTATTTATTTATTTTAAGAATTTTAATGAAAAGGGTGTCTAACTGTGTGGAAGATAATGATGTTAAAATAATTCTACATGGACTATTGACTGACTATAACTAAATATAGTCATGAGTTTCTATAACTATATATAAAGTCATGTAGATTTAGTCATGTTAAATAATACATGCTACATACAAAGTAAACATGCACCCAATTTGAATTAATAGGTATCACTTTTTTAGTTAAACCCACTAACAAGTATATACTGTATAGTATTAAGCAAATATACGTTTATTTATTTTTTATTTTTTTGAATGGGCATGCTAATGCCCCTAATCTTAAAGAGGAGAATGCAGAAGAAACTGACTGCAGAGAGGAAGCTGCTATAGCAGAAAAGGTCTGAATCCCTATTATTGCATATTGCACAAACGAGTGACTGTTTCAGTGCCCACATACTTTTTGGCCATATATTTAACATGTTCATTTATATTTTCTTCAAAGACTGACTGACCACCCTATACTTGACACCTCGCTATTTTTCTGGGATCATCCTGTTCTAACCCGACATTTCCACAGCAGTAAGCCCAAGCCCTTTCTCTCTCTCCCACATTTTATCTTGGCTGCTTGGACTTCATCAATCAACTGGACGCCTGTAAAGCAAATCTCTACTTTTTCTTCCTACTCCCTTTCTTTCTATTGAAGGTATAATGACTTCTTTTGTCAGACAGATTAATTGCATTCATCCTTCTTTTTCTACTCAGAGTATTTTGCAGTTTGTCTTTTTTTTTTACTTAGATTGAGCAGGGCTGTGGTCTTTTCTTCCAGTTTTCTTAGCATTTAGCTATACCAATTTTTGTGTTTCTAGGATCCTGTAGTTTTGTGTGTGTGTGTGTGTGTGTGTGTCCGTCACTGATCCTGCTTGTTAGCTTGAGAATACTCAGTGGCAACACCATCTCAGACCACACTTCAGAGGTAAACAAACAAGACAGACTAAGGGTGGCAAGCTAATCAAGTTACATCATGAGACAGATTAAAAGCTTTTCTAAATTATGCTGCAGGGTACATTCAACATCTCTCGTTGAACAACATGAGGATACATTTAAGGAGAAATAACATGGTCTAAACAAAGCCACTAAAAAAACATACAAACAAAAAAAACACACACATATAACAAGTTTTTTTTTGACTAAATAAATAAATAAAGGTGAAAAAAAAAAGAAAGACAAATTACCTTGACAAAAGCGACATTTGCCAGGACAGGACATTGAATTAATCAAAGCAGGAAACTATAAAGAAATGAGTAAAGCCAACAAAAAAGCAGATGAAGCGCTTTCTTGAAACATAAAAGAATGTGAACAAATGGACACAGTAAAAAGAAAACAGATTTTCCTTTTATAAAAACACACATATATAATAAAATATAAAGACAAATACTTTACTGTAACTGTCATTCATTCTCATAATATGTGAACTTGGTTTATGAGTAAAACAAAACATTTATACAATGAAAATTTGCTGACCCTCAGGGCATCCTGGATGCAGATGAGTTTGTTCCTTTATCAGATTTGGAGAAATTTAGTATTAAATCACTTGCTCACCAATGAGAGTTCAAACAGCTGATAAAAGCATCATTTCCTCATTTCCTGTTGCCCTCTCACATCAAAATTCTCTGATAAATTTGTTTAGAACATTTCTGCTTTTTTCCCCGCTTGTTAATCACGCTTGATCTGGAGCTTGATCTTCTGATTCAGACAAGACAACATTTTTCAATGGAGAAAGCAGAGGACTTTTGTCTGAAGCAATGGTCTGAAGTTCAAAAAAAAAAAAAAAAAAAATATTTGGTGGATTTATTACAAACACACAGCTTTTTGCTTCACAAGATGGTAACTGATAATTGAGTTGTCTGGATTATTTGTGGATTATTGTGATATTTTATCAGCTGTTTGGACTCCCATTCAGAGCAGATGATCCACTGATGACTGAGTGATGTAATGCTAAATTTGTACAAATCTGTTTCCAATAAAGAAAAAAGACAAAAAAAACCCCAAAAAAACTCTGACCTGAGGGAGAGTCTTAATTGGGCGAACAATTCCTTTTACCATCACAAACCCAAACATCAAGTCGCACATGAATGAATCACAGAAGGATCAGGTGTCTGTATTAACTGCATGTACCTAGTGCTGTTCTGGCTGGAGTTGCATCTTTTTTGATCCAAAAGGAGACCCAAGAGAGAACCACAGTAAGTATGCATGGGATGTAGGTCTGAATTGTGAAGTACCCCATTCTTCTGCTTAGGTCAAAATATACACTCATCACCACATAGTCACCTGGATAGAGAAAGAGAGAGAGACAGAGACAGAGAGAGAGAGAAAAGATGGTGCAGATGAAACATAAAGAAAAAAGTCTCGGATAATGGGTTTAAATGACTAAACTTTAAGTACAAATGTACTGACAAACTGAGAATAATAATTCTGAAATGTGAAGGTCTTATTGCCTTTATATTTTCTTTGAAAAGCCTTCCTGTCGGTTTTCATTTTTTATATATTTTGTAAGAGGCTGGCCATAACCTTGAATAATTTCTGGCAGGCTGGCACTCACTCTGATATAATTATAATGTTTTAGAATTGTTCGCCCTTCTTTTATTGACTCTTTATATCTGGATTTCAAAGCTGTTTTTCAAGATTTCAGATGAAATAGTAGGGACACACTGTCCTGTATATACAAAGTATAGAAAAACGCTAAATGTAAAAATTTCAATTCAACACATAGTAGAGCTATGTTTTCAGTGCTAATATACAGTGGCCTCAACTAGTATTGGCACCCTTGGTAAATATGAGCAAAGGTGGCTGTGGAAATAAATCTGCATTGTTTATCCTTTTGATCTTTCATTAAAAAAAATCACAAAATTCTAACCTAACATTGAAGTAACACAATTTAAAGTGGGTGGAAAATGTCACTGTGAAATAAATGTTTCTGTAGTTCATGTTTGCCACAATTCTTGGCACCCAATTATTGCAATTATCACCTGATAAAAGATCAGAGACCATTCCTTCATCCAGAATCTCTCCAGATCCTTCAGATTCACAGATCCGTGTTAGTGCTTCTTCTCTTCATTTCAAACAGACCCACAACATTGTCCAACATTATGTTTAACCGTGGGCATGGGGTACTTTTTATCCCTGTTTATACTAACCCATCTGGTGGGTTTGCTGCCAAAAACCTATTTTTTTTTAGTCTCATCTGACCATAGAAGCCAGTGACATTTGAAGTTCCAGTTGTGTCTGAAAAATGAATATGCTGGAGTTTGTTTTTGGATGAGCGAGGATAATTTTTCTTGAAACCTTCCCGAACAACATGTGGTGATGTAGGGGATGTTTGTTATATTTGTTGTTTAGGCTTTCCGACACCAAGACTCAACTAATTAGTGCAATTCTCCATCTGTGATCCTTAGAGAGTCTTTGGCCACTCAAACTTTTCTCCTCACCATGCATTTGGACAATATAAGCACATGTCCTCTTCCAGGCAGATTTTTTTTTCTCTTCCTGCACATCAGAACTATTTTGCTCATATTTATAATCACGTGGAACAGGAAGTCATGGCTGGACAATTTCATGCTCCTAGTCACCCTGGTTTGCTTAAAAAAAATGTAAATATGAATGGGAATATACTTCAGAGATATTGTACTCATTAAAAGTTCTAGGGGTTCAATAATTATGGCCAACATGCATTGAAGAAAAACATTTATTTCACAATGAGATTTTTCTCCAATTTCAATTGTTTTACTTCAATGAAAGGTTAGAATTTTGTGAATATTTTGAATGAAAGATCAAAAGGATAAACAACCCAGATTTATTTTTTTCACAGTCGCCTTTGCTCATATTTACCAAGGGTGCCAGATAGCCTTGTACTTGCACATCTGATGTTTTGAAATGTTTGAGATTATCTTACTTGTTTCATGTTGCACTGATATTGTGAACTTTGCCTTTCAGTCATTATTACTGTTTTATCTGGAGGCCTAAACAAAACCTTTTCACTTTTCATTGCAGCCTACAGATGCCCCCCCCCCCACCCCCCCACCCCCCTTCATACAGTGATAAATAGGTCTCTATCCATTTTCACAGGTTGACAATAAATAGTGTGAAAAGTAAGAAATTGTGAAAAATAAATTATACATATATACAATAAAATGTGAAAAAAAATCTGCAATGTCGTTTGTTCTTTTCTTATATATTGCAAATAATTTTTCCATGCTGTGCTGCAGTTCTCACATATAAATCTATTGAATTGCAAATGTAAAAATCTATAGCCATGTTTCAACATGACCAAATCAGCTTTTCTAGGTTGTAGTTCATGCCTTCATGGGAACACTTCTATATCTAACATCCAACATTGCCATCCCAAGAATAAATAAAACGTTCAAATAAATTAAAATAGAGAAAACTTATTTTGAATTGTAATAATATTTCACAGTATTACTGATTTTACTCTATTTTTGATCAAATAAATGCAGCCATGTTGAGCACAAGAGACTTTTCAAAACAAATAAATATAAATAAATTAAGAAACAGCGGACACTACACATTTGAACCTTCTAATAATTATTTTTATCAATTGCCAATAAATGATCATACATTGTTTACTGTTGAACTATTATTAGAGCCAATCAATAGAGCAACAAAAAAATAATAATAATAAAAAATAAACCATTTCATTACCTGCTGTTGTCTTAATTATGTCTGTGGTGTTTCTCAGGCCCATGAAATCGAACTGGTAAAGTCTCCATGACTTCTGATCAGCCGCCTGCACCGAATTCTTTCTCCACTTGTAAATCAATTCATCTCGTGGGTATCCATCTGTAATTAGACAGAGCATAAGCCAGTGACCCCTAGCACCCCCTTCACTTATGATGGATGCCAGAGTGCAGCCCCGTGTCAGGCATCGAACTGCAGCATTTGTCTCTAGCCCAGAGCATGCTAATAAAACGCACATCAGACAAGGCACATGGAAGACAAAGGCTGAGAGAGAAAACAAGTAAAAGAGAAGTTTGGTTCGATTATACACAATATCCATCTTGATGCTGACACAACCTTGAGATGCATGTCTCTCACGTACAAACAAGAGATTTGAAACAGCTGTCTCTTGAGCCTTTGGAACTTTAATCCTAGAAATGATCGCTGATGTTGCTCTTGCATTGATTATCCATGTCTCATAAAAACTGCTAAATGGATGATTTTTCACACTCTTTTTAAAATGATGCCTCAAAGGGATAGTTCACCCAGAAATTAAAATGTTGTCATCATTTACTTACCCTCATGTCAGTGCAAAACAGTAAGACTTTCTCATTCACAAAAAGACTGATTTCAAGGGAATAAAACAAAAAGATAAATGAGTCTTCTGAAGCCAGACAATAAAGAAACAGACAGAAATTTAATACATTATTCACTTTTCTTGGCAATTTAATGAGAAAAGAAATGATGCTGGATTCATGAACAAATTGTTCTATTGAGTCAGATCACTAAAAACAATAACTACAAAGATAACTACATACACACTGTAGTCGTCATATGCCCCTTTAAATGCTCAAGCCCCTTGTTTGTTAATCAAAGTACCATGTTTATTGTAATTGCATGGCAAAGAGTGACTGAAACAATCCTTCAGAATTACATAAAATATTAATGCAGGTCTAAAATAAAATCAAGGTGAGTAAATAATGGCAGACGTTTAATTTTGGGTCAACTTTCCCTTTAAATGGGGTCATATGATGTGATTTCAGTTTTTCTCTTCTCTTTGGAGTGTTTCAAGCTCTTGGTGCATAACGAATATATGTGAAGTTGCAAAGAATAAAGTCTCAAATCCAAAGAGATATTCTTTATAAGAGTTAAGATTTATCCACGCCCTTCTAAAATGGCTTGTTTAAACACGCCCACACATGTCAATGTCACGATGTGGTAAGATTTGCATTATGGTGGCAAAATGTTCACGCATGGAAAAAAGGCATACCGAATATAATAGGAATGCAATATAGGATTATATGTAAATTGTGAACAGCAGCAACATAAGAACAGTGGTAATAAATACAGTTGGTTGAGAGTACAATATTATTGTTAAACAATGTTTTCTATGCAAAATATCAGTAGTGCAATAATACTTTTATAGAAATAGTTTACTGTGCTTTGTACAGTAACAACGCTAGACAGTTTACAGTTAAACTGTGCAAAGTATGAGTAGTGCAAATACATGTATGTAAAATACTGTGACCAGTGCGGTAAGAGTGCAGGTGCAGGTTAGATTGGAGGTGTGGAGTTCAGAAGGGTTACGGCCTGGGGGAAGAATCTCTTCCTAAGCCTACTATTGTGACAGCATAGGCTCCTGCAACGCCTGTCGGATGGAAGGAGGGTAAAAGGTCCATGGTTAGGGTGAGAGGCATCCTTGATGATGTTCCTTGGCCTGCCCAGGCAGGGCTTGTAATAAATGTTCTCAGTGGTAGTTAGATGGGTGCCAGTGATCTGTTGAGCAGTTTTCACTATCCGCTGGAGTGCTTTGCTGTCAGATGCAGAGCAATTAGTGTACCATACTGAGATGCAGTTGTAACAGATATGCAGATCATCGATTCATGTGTTTAATTCAGATTTTCCAAATGAAACTCTTTTTGCACCAAGTGCCTGGCCTGGCGCCAGCCTGGCTGGACTTAAATTATTTACGATGCCCATGCGAGCTTCAAAGAAGAAATGAAAACCCCCCAACCACATTCCAACACTGGAGACAAAGGAACTTTTCGTATAAGTTCCTTACTTTCATTTTATTATTAATATGTATTTTAATTATGTTTATGGATTGCATAAAATGGTTAGTCCTTGTTATGTGAAGAGTATAAGTTGCAAGCTCATACTTTAGGAAATGTCTCTCCTCACTTTAACCTTCTCAAAGAGAGCCATGTTTCTGCAACCCCCACTTTTACAGGTTGTAAAAGTTTACGACCACACAGGACAGGAGAGAAGCCAAATCACTGGCTTCTTTTGAACAATGCATTCTATGGAATGTATTCATTAACTTTCTGTTTTTATGTTTTATAAATGTATTACGTATTCCCTTTTGGTACATTTAGATGTTTCCCAACATCTGCAGTGTTATCATGTGTTAAGCAAATCTTTAAATGTGTAATTCGATCTAAAAATTAGATCTTTGATCATATATATATTATGTTTAGTCTTGTTCTAATCGTCATGCTCTGACAGACCCATTTATCTAGAACAAAGTAAGGAAATGTATGTAATCTGTAGTACAAACTTGCTAGAAATATCCCTGATGGAATCGGACAGGCCCTAGATCATCGGGGGGGGGGGGGGGGGGGGTTGCCTCCACAGAGACAAAGGAACTTTTCCCTCCGCTTCAGATCGCGGACATTCATTGGATGCTCCCTCGAAAATGGGCGTGAACTATTTCAAGCTATAAGAATTGACCAAACAAGGTCCACTCCCTCTTCTTCTCATTCTCCACTCTCGGACACGCTGCTCTCCAACGTTGCTTCATAGCGCAAACCCCCTCAGCACAGGGGCTGAGAGAAAAAGCCATTTTAATGGCTCCTTTGGAAGCTTTCGTTTTCGTTCTTTTCTTTTCTTTTCTTTACTAAGTTTATTCAACTATTCGCCTCTCCACGCAAGGAAGACGAATTCTGGAACAATGTTTGTTGAACCTTTCAAATACCGCGCGAGGACAGAACAAAGGACCACGTGCTCCACGCTCACGCCAAGCGCAGCGTGCATGCGCGTCACATGGCCTCCGTTTCATGGCACATGGCTGTTTCAACGGGAACAGCGCGCAAAGCTCACAAGCTCGACGCCGATCTCACGCCACTCACATGGGACACTTTTGCAAGTATCACTTTCTCTATGGAGATTTAAATGCTGCTTTAAAGTGTTGTTATGATCTGATTTGTTGTTGGCTTTCCAAAAGTTACTGACTATGATTTTCATACCTGAGCTCCTTATGTGATCTCATTCTATTCTCTCTCTCTCTCTCTCTCTCTCTCTCTCTCTTTTATTTGGATTCGTTATGTATTGTATAAAGCTTACTGTTTGTATTGTCGTACGCATATTTACTCTGTGTGATTTGTAGTTTGATGTATTACTAGTTTAATTATTAAAAACCCATATACTGACGATTGGCTTGGACTCCACCCCACTCACATTACGAGTCACTGAGATGTCTGATCTATAGCTACAAGCTCTAAATTTAGAAACTAAATTTATCATAAGGATAGGATAATATTTTCATGGCCAGAGAATACTTTTCCTTGAATTATAAGGCGTGATAACTTTATTGAAAATTGATAGGTCTACAGTGGTTTGCTGGACATACCACGGTTTGATTTGCAGTAATTTACAGTAAGAGATATCACAATAATTGATATGAAGAATGTAATATTGACATATTAATGAGTAAGTTACAGTGCCCTGTGATTATTTATTGTTATGGGCAATTGAGCTATTTTTCATAATCAATCAAATTTAATGTAACTGTCATCTGAGATATAAATTAATCAAATTCCTGATTAATTATTCAAATTCCCTATATATCATTTGAGTTAATTACTATGTAAAACTCATTGTTGTTACACAGTTTGAGAGTATGCTATCAATGGTACATACCACAAGGATCCTGGGACTCGGGTGTACCTTCTTAAGGCTCCGTAAGAAGTAAAGGCACTGCTGTGCCATTTTGACCAGGGTGAAGGTGTTAAGGTAACAGGTGAGGTCATCAGAGATGTAGATGCCAAGGAACTCAAAACACGTTCCACTACAGCTCCATTGATGTAGATGGGGCTGTGTGCATGACTCCTAGTCCACCTAAAGTCCACAATGATCTCCTTTGTCTTTTGGTTTGTTAGTTCCAGATTGTTGGTGGCACATCACACAACCAGGTTCTGCACCTCATCCCTGTAGGCTGACTCATCATCATCTTTTATCAGACCTACCACCGTGGTGTCTTCTGCGAATTTAACTATGGTATTGGAGCCATAAACAGGAATGCAGTCATGGGTGAATAAGGAGTACAGAAGAGGGCTCAGTACGCAGCCCTGTGGAACACCGTTGTTCGGGGTGATGATGGAGAAGGAGAGGTTATCTAAATTAAAAGACTGAGGTCTGTTAGTCAGAAAATCTATTTGATGTTGCTATTTGAGCTTGGAATCAGTCTCTCAAAGCACTTGGCAATGATGGGGGTGAGTGCGATAGGACGGAAGTCGTTAAGGGCTGAGGCTGTGGAGTGCTTCGGTACTGGCACGACGGTGGAGGTTTTGAAACTAGTGGGGACAGTTGCCTGGGCCAAGGAGAGATTAAAAATGTCTGTGAAGACCTCAGGCAGCTGCTCTGCACAGGCTTTAAGCACACGACCAGGTACTCCGTCAGGACCAGCTGCCTTCTGTGCATCCACCTTACACAGAGTGGAGTAAAATCTGAGGTGGGGAGTGTGAGAGGCAGCATATTGGGTGGAAGCTCAGCTTTGAGGGAGACCGCCTTATTATTTAGATCAATAAGAGCACAAAAGTGATTGAGCTCATCAGGGATTGAGGCAGAGCTGGAGGGAGGCACAGTGCTGGGTGTACAGTATGTGGAAAATTATATATTTTTAAACCTTATACAGCATAAACACATTTCATTAAACCAAATACACAAAATGATGTTCTTTTTCGCAACATTATATGACCCCTTGAAGCAGCAATAGTGCTGGTGCTGTCATTTATGTTGTACAACGTCCAAGGACGTGTTCTATTATTTCTTAAGAATATTCTTTGATAAGCGAGTGGATGCACTTCATCCAGACACTGTGATTAATGAAACAATACAATTGATACGCAGTGCGATGCGTAACGCAGCACGTAAAAAGAGAAATTATCTGAAAAATCCCTGCCCTTATCCTGGGTAAATCCCACTGTGCCACCCCTGTGAACTATGAGAAATAATTAGTAGTGTATTGTATAGAGCTGATAACTTATTGGCTCAATCAGCAATAAAGAGGTTGCAAAAGATCAGCAAAATAGTTTCAATTAAAATTCTGTGTACATAATAGATGCAGCCACCATAGATGTACAGTATGTAAGGGGTACCATGGGACCAGAGTTGAAATTGTATTAGTGTCTTGATTTATCAAATAGAATGATTTTTTTTATTATAGCAAACAATAGTTATAACTAAACTTAAATCTGAGGAAAAAAACTTTTTGTGGTACAGTACATATTGGTTAAAATGAATACTCATCAACTGCCAAATTCAAAATAAAAATAGGCTTTGGCAAGTAAATCAGTTTAATTAATAGTAATTTGGATAGACTTAATAAAATATAAATAAATACAAGTTTAAAAAAGCTAAAATAAAAGCATGGTTTAAATAAAAAAAAAAAAAAGTCTGACCCTGATGTAAATAATGTGAGTGAACCAAATTAAAGATTATTTTAATCCACTTAATAAGAGGAAAAAATCGCCATGGGAACCAGAACACCATCCATTGGCTTCAGTGAGGGGAAAAAAAAGGGGCGCTGATGAATCACAGCATGCAAGAGCTTCCCGTGATGGTGGGAAGATTGGCAGCGGGAGGAAGACTATGTGATTTAAACATAATAGGGTGTGTGGAGAATGCCTTTGTAGCACAACAAATAACTCTGTAATTCCATCATTCATCAACAAAGGAGTTTACTATTGATTTGAGAAGGAATAAAAGCGAGCCATACATTTTAGTTTATATATCCTGTCTCTGTCCACTGCATTAGCTGTGAATGCCATGTTTAGGTGGGCTAAAAAGATTTATGGCTTATCATATGACCCACAGAAATACAATCAAATAAAAAAAAAAGAATAAACAGATGTTTCGAAAATGTTTTATATAAAATAAAATTTAAGATGAAATCTCTCTTCATTTTCATCTACAATCGTTTCTGCTTTTTCATCAGCTGTTACACCTTTAAAATATTCAGAACAAGTTCACGGCTTGTTGCTCAAGTTATAGGTCTCATACTCCTGTGGCTGCAACACAAAACTGCTGAACACACAACACCCAAAGCGAACATGAGTGACGAGTAGTAGCGCTGCTTCCTACACGTAGAGTACATAGTTTTACGGTGAAGACAGACAGACACGTGACACACCATTCCCGCGCGATGCAAATGATCATAACTGATAGACAACTATACCCCCGGAAAAGACAACAGTAGTCTGGCGCCAAGATAAGAAAAAAAAAAACAAAAAAAACAAGATGAGGCTCATGCGTCACTTTTAGGTAGCCCATGTTTATAATCCTGTTAAACTTTTTTGGATTTGATAACATTAAAGGGGGGGGGGGGGGGGGTAAAATGCTCGTTTTCACTCAATATCCTGTTAATCTTGAGTACCTATAGAGTAGTACTGCATCCTTCATAACTCCAAAAAGTCTTTAGTTTTATTAATTTCATAAGAGAAAGATAATCTGTACCGATTTTTCCCAGAAAAACACTGTAGGCATGACGTGTGGGCGGAGCTAAAGAATCACGAACGCGAGTAGGCTTTTGCGTTGAGAGCGTCTGGAAGCTGTGACACAGATCCAGAGGCTGAAATTTTAACAAGAGCAGCATCAGCAACGACGTCTCTATGTGGTATGTACTAAAACTGTATATATTTGTTTAGCGGTTTTGGAAAATGACTAAGTTCCACTTTATGTCGTCTTTTTTTTTTTTTTTTTTAGCTGTACATGTGAAAAGTGCAGTTTGATGACAACATCGCATGTTGTTTACTTGATGTGCTTACGCGCCGATAGCTAAGTTAACAACACAGAGATATTTGAAGCAGTTTTACTCACCGCATGCGGTTCCAACACACGATCGTGACCCTTTTTTTGTTGGGACTGCATTATCCTTAAGAAATATACAATGTGCAAATCCGGCGTCAAACTGGGCCTTGTTTGTAAAACAAGCATCTTCGAAATGCAGGGAACAAACAAAAACACTTGCACAACTCCGTTGATGCTCTGTAAAAATACAGCTGTGCTATACGGGAGCACGCGCTCTTCCGGCAGAAGTGTCCTTAGGACCCATATAAGGAAATTCCGCTCCATCTAACATCACACAGAGCCATACTCGAAAAAAAACTTTCCGAAACTTGTGACAAACCGGAAATCAAACGTACAAATTAATTTTTGAAACTTTGTCCATGTTTAGCATGGGAATCCAACTCTTTAACAGTGTTAAAAACTCAGTATGCATGAAATAGCATTTCACCCCCCCCCCCTTTAAGTTTATATGTCGTTGATAGTAATATCACCGCTAAATCTGCCTTAATGAGTTTGCATGTTCCCTTCCGAAAATTAACCATTATTTTACCACGAAAAAACAAAACAAAACATGGTTATTGTAGCAACGGTACCTACAAATTAACCATGGCTTTGATACTTCAAATCGCTTCAAATAATAATTTACGAAGCATTCAGATAATATTTTTGTGGTAATAAAAACAGACCTAAGTGAACAAAAAACCTTTTAAAATGCTATAAAATGCATTATAAAAAACAACGAGGCAAAAATGATTGGTTAATTAATAATAATTGAATAACACTGTTAAAATACATAATGTAATACAAAATTAACTATTTAGGTACATCAAATAGGCTATTATTACAAATGCCTACAAAGGGCGCTAAAAGGCCTGATAATTGCGGTCTTGACACTTATAGGATGATCAAATCCTTGTTTAATATTGACCAAACAATTAATTCAAATATCCACTTTATTTTTAATGTGTAGCCACCTTTTTGTGAAAGAAAAGCTAGCCTCTATAATTTCTTCAACAAAAACATGGACATCACAACCCTTACAAAGACTAATCCTTGGTTTTATTTAAGTTAAATAGTCTTTTGTGTCATTTCTGAATGCTTGACACTATAAAATCAATCAGACAACTGTATTAGTAAAATCATAGCCATAGGCAACTGTATATCTACAATTGTAATGATTAAAGTCGTGGCCTAATGGTTAGAGAGTCGGACTTGCAATCAAAAGGTTGTGACTTGTGAGTTCGAGTCTCAGGATGGCAGGAATTGTGGGTGGGGATAGTGCATGTACAGTTCTCTCTCCACCTTCAATACCACGACTTAGGTGCTCTTGAGCAAGGCATTGAACCCCCAACTGCTCCCCGGGCGCCGCAGCATAAATGGCTGCCCACTGCTCCGGGTGTGTGTTCACAGTGTGTGTGTGTGTGTTCACTGCTCTGTGTGTGTGCACTTCGGATGGGTTAAATGCAGAGCACAAATTCTGAGTATGGGTCACCATACTTGGCTGAATGTCACGTAACTTTCGTCTTTCGTCACTTTCGTCACTTTTAAAAAAATACAATTTAATTACAATTAAGTTATTTACTTTTATGTTTTATTAAAGTTATATTCTGTCCCGTATAGTAGGTTATGTTTATTTTTTTTCTATAATAATTTGGGGAGGGGGCACAACAATACAATTCTGCTTAGGGCAACCATTTGGCCATCAACGGCCCTGGTGACGAGCGACGACAACATGCTAAACCAAACACGTTGAACATTTGCATTCAACAAAAATCATTCAACAAGTGTATTTTGGCAGGTAAGGTATGACATTTAACCAATGTTTGAGATATGTGAAACATTTTTTTACTGAAATGTTTATCAGTAATAATCTCAATAATAATGTGTTGTTAAAAAAGAGACCACAATTTTTGACTAAAACTAGACTAAAATTAAAAGACTTTTAGACGACTAAAACTTGACTAAGATACCTTGAGTTTTCTTTTGATTAAAACTAGACTAAAATGATGAGACTTTTAGTCGACTAAAAGTTGACTAACAAAAAAAGATATGTGAATGACTAAATATGACTAAAACTAACAAGGACATTTGGCACAAGACTAGGACTAAGACTAATTAAAAATAGGTGACGAAATTAACACTAGTGCAGGACAAGAGCACAATACTAATACCCTCAGTGCAGAGCTGGCTGCTTTGCTTTCATTCATTCATGAGACTCGCTAAAACCAGACAGGATATGGACCCTGAATGGACACTGATAGTGCTAAACTACTTCTTCCCAAAATAATGGATAGTTTAAGAAACAACTGAAATTGATATATTCTCTTCCAAATGTTTGAAAGCATTAAGATTTAGAAATGTTTTTGGTAAGTCTTGTATTCACACCATGGCTGCATTTATCTGATTAATAATACTCTGAAAACAAAATTGTGAAAATTGTTTTCTATTGTAAAATATTTTAAAATGTAATTTATTCCTGTTATGGCAAGACTGAATTTTCAGCAATAATTACTCCAGTCTTCAGTGTCATGTGATCCTCATTCTAATGATTTGGTGACCAGGAAACTTTTTTAAAAACATTTTTTAATCAATGATAAAAACAGTTGTGCTATAAAATTGTAAGAATAATAATAGAAAAATAAAATAAATCAATCTTACCCAAACTTTCGAATGTAAGTGTATCACAGTTTCCAAAAATATGTATAAAGCAACAATATTAAACTGTTTCAACAATGACAATAATAAGAATTTTTTCTTGAGCACCAAATCAACATATTAAAATGATTTATGAAGGATCATGTGACGCTGAAGGAATAGCTTCTGAAAAATTGCCATCACATGAATAAATTACATGTAATTTGTAAATATATTAAAACAGAAAATAGTTAATATTTCACAATATTATTGTTTTTACATAGGTAAAGTAAAAATATATTTTTGGTTTTGGGGTTATGATCACAGTATGTACTGATATTGTAATATTCCATACATATTTAAAAAGAGAATAACCTCATAAAACAGACTTATATGACTTACTGTGTTGATATTTGACACATGAATAGTTTCAACTAAACATTGGCCTTTATGAAAAGCAGCTCCAAATAGAATTTGGGAAGAAAAAAAAATCAGTATGAGCTCAATCTTTTGTAATTTGATGAGCAAGTGGGGGGAAGAAGAGAAATTTAGCAATGAAAATAAGCTTGAGTGGCACCATTGATACAGAGATGTGGGGAATCATCTAGCAGAGTGGAGCTTTATATTTCACAGACAAAAGCAGAGCGAGTAAATTCTTTAGTCACACATTTTTAAAGGAGATTGCAAAATCATCCCCTCCTCACTCAATAATCAGGACAGCTTGCACACAACATTAGCATGAATATGCACAGACACAAAGTCACATCCAGACCAGCTGAGACATGGGTAAAACAATGTTTTCAGTGCAGAGCTGGTGTGTCAGATTTGGCATTAAGTACTAAAGAGGAAACTGAATATGATGGTAAATGGGGATGAATGACTAGGGTCTGTTTTAGATCTGCTAAGAAATGGGTGTCTCAGATGGGTTTCAGTGTAGCTCTGGGCCATGCGGAGGACACAAAAAGAGTAGAGTTATAAAAATATGCAGAGGCAAAGGAGAGAAAAAAACAGTAAAAAGAGTAAACATTCAAAAAGGGAAAGATTGAAAGCTTTGAGGCAATAGACAACTGGTTACAATCCACTCAGACAGTCAGTTCAAACCTCTACAAAAACCAAAGGCCATTTCGCTGAACTAAGCCGATGCAAATGAATCATAAAAACTCCCTGTCTGCAAAAGAGGTAATCTTTACATCAGCTTGGCTGCAAATATAATATATGTTATGTAAATTCAGTGCCTCTTTCTGCTGGTTACATTGTATTGTGACAAGTGATAAGTGTCTTAATAAATGATTCATTAAATAATTAATTTGATTAATTCCTTCAAATAAGCAGAAACAATTCAAGTAACTTTCAGAATTCTAAATCACATAGTAGCATTCTATGACTCTTAATGCCATTTAAGAGATTGTAAAAAATAGCAAGAGTAGTATGTATGTGGTTCGAAATTTACCAACACAATTTATGAGTGAGTCATTGAATCATTTACTCAACTGTTTCTTTCAAAAATGCTGATTTGTGTCAGCACTGTTAGCTTTGTGGTCATCGTTCCGACATTCCGAAGTACTAATGTGCTTCAAGTGTCCCAAAGTTTGAGTCCTGGCTCATTTATTCCATTTAGGAATAAAACACTGCCTACAAGCTACAGCTGTGTTAGGAACAAAGATCCAAACAGACAAAATAACTGACATTGAGTCTTAAGTTAATATTCTTGTTCATTTAATTCGTTCATTATGTAAAAGCAATATAACACTCACACAAAGACTGTTTGTTTGGAATAATGAGACTGATCAAAGTTTGAGTTTAACAGTGCATTGCACAGGAAGAAAATTATGGGAAATGAGAAACCCAAGAAATTTATTATTTATCTGCTTATTTAGATGGTAAACATTTTACTGTACATTGGTAAAGGGTGTTATTATTTATGTGGTTATGTATAATTTTTTAAAAAATTTATTAACCCTTTTTGGACTGTGGAATTTATTGCTATTGTTTATCTGCATTATATAATACATTAAAATGACTTCATGCCAAAATTTCTCAGAAAAATCATGTTGGTACAGTATGTGGCATAATACTGCATTCCATTACAAATGGCCAAATCCAAGATTAAATCCAATTAAGGTTATATTCACACTATTAAAAAACACTTACCTGTTCAAATCTAATACTCACGATTGACTGTCAGCACTATTATTTGTGTAGTTTTTGCTCAGAAAAGCTGATATATCGAACTGAGGTGAAAAAACAGATTCAATGATTTGCCCAAGGGCTCCAAAAGGCAGCCAGGACCCAAGCACTGCAACCCAATTGATGTCTATAAAACACTGAATGCTTCCATCCCTCTTTGGTACTAGACCACTGAACTGCACCATTTGCTTTGGATGAATTAAATAACTCATGGAGACTTCCTCACATCCAACACCTCTTTAAGCACTGCAGATTTCTCTCTGGGATTTCAGTTAATGGTACAGCACTTTCCTTCATGCCCCACCAGACTTGTGAACCCTGACTATGTAGGTCTGCTGCCAGACTCTGGATTGCATAATAACTGAGTTAGTGCCAAGGTCCTCATTAGATGAGTTTGATTAGGGATTAAAATATCAGGGGTGGTTTATCATTTTTTTAAGAGTTCAAAAGTTCCATCCCATTTTCTAAGCCATTTACTGTTCATGTTTCTGTAAGTTACATAATCAGGATATCCCGACCTGGTATTGCTTAAAAAAAAAAAAAAAAAAAAAAAAAAAAAAAGAATAGTTTTGTGGAAAGTTCTGAGTTCTGAAAGTTTATTATTTAGGTTTTTCTGCAGTTACAAATAGCATGCTACACTGGAAATAAAGTTGTAGAAATTATTTTCACTCAGAAATTGTGAATTTCACAAATAAGCATAAAGAAACGACAAGTAACAATTAATTAAACATGACATTTTGAAGCAGAAAAACTGAAATAGTATTTTATTGAAAAACACTACAGTAATCATTTACTTTCAAAAGTCAGTTGGGTCCAATGTTGTTTGGATTTATTCTGTGTACTACAGGGGGAAAAAACTAATTATATAGATTTAAAAAGGCATTTTTTGAGTGATTTACTATATACTGTATAACTTTAAACCAATATTCATCAGTCTGACTATTGGGTTGTGCTTTAATTGAGTGTTGGACATTAATTTCACCAGCATTTGTTGTTTGTAACATACCTATTTTGTGTTAACATGATTTTGTTTGTCCTGCTTAAGGATATTTTTTTCACTTCCTGGCAATACTTAATGATTAATCCTCACCAAATTCTTTAGCATGGATGTATTAAGAGATCAGCATGTGCTCTTTTAGTGCCTGCTGAAAGAGAGAGCTGATGCAGACAGAAGAGGTACGTGATCAAAAGGTAATCACAGCAGTCCCAATCATTATTTAAAAATTCCCACTTTATATAATGAACTGATTCCAACCTAGATCAGCACTGTAATTTGTGTCTGAGTGTTTTGTTCGATTTTAAAAATAACATACTCCCTTTTTTCAACTCACAATATTACTGATTGCCTCTTTAATCAAAGCTTGGGAACAGGACAGTGTTCATTTATTTTTAGTCAAACATTCCACATTTTATACCATTTTCATTTAAAACTTACAGCTGCATAAACTTTTGGTCACCTTTTTGGTTTGCAAGTCTTTGATGATGCTATAACTGAAAAAAAAAAAAAAAAAAAAAAAAAAACAAGATAATGGGCCGGTTCTGTAATTTCACAGAACTTTTAAGTTAGGATTATGACAGTGATTTGATCCCGTAAATTGCATATAAAACCATTAAACAGAGTGAGAAAAGTTGTTTTGAAGTTGAAAACATATTACAACATTTTAAACACTGAAAATATAGAGATATAATCACGAGTCTGTTGCAGATGATAGAGTGGAGAAAGAACAAAACTAATTAATAGAAGAATGGGAACAAGCAGAGAATTTTCTAATGCTGACACAAAAAAGACAGGTTTACTTTGATTCATGTACTGCACAGTAGAAGCAAAAGCCGCTAAATAAGCTGCCAATCAATTGCGAATTTGGAAATGATTCGATTTGATTCGATTTAAATATCTTGTGAATTGCATTTTTGCGTTTCACTTAGTCACTTCCTAATTTCCAAATCTCTCTTCAGTCGCACACATTATTGCGAACATTAATGTGAGGAAATTATTCTCAGGAAGCTTCTCAGTAAATAGCCCCAACATCTGTCTAGATCTGTTTTTGACCATCCTTTGAAAATGACCAATAAATGTTCATGCATGTCTGAGCAGAAGTGCCATCAGAGCATGAGAGCGTTCAAAACTGCCTCTATGCTGAGTAAAAAGGTTTTGATGGAAATGGTAAAATCTTCCCCTCCAAGCAAATCCATGAAGGGGAGTCAAAGCAATTTGATGAGTTAATGGCACTAAGGCAATTCTGTGCGGCAGGAAAAGCAGCTCCCATCGGTTAGGGCCACAAAAGATGGTTTTTGCAGGAACTGCAAGCACACACAGCAAATTTCAACTTTTTAAATGAGTATGAACACTTCATCTATCTTCATTACAGACTGCACAGAGTTTCATGACCAATAACTTTTCATTGGGTCTCCAAATTTACGTCACACTGCTTGATGGATTTGATACATGTTGCATAGACACAACCAGGTTTTGCTTTATCTGAATAATTTGCCTTTATAGTGTTCATTATAGTATGGAAAGTGTGTAAATATTTGAATTCTACATTCCTGCATTCAGTTTATTTTTCCAATACAATGTAAATCACACACATTCAAGTATAGCTCTCTGCAGGAAAGTAATGGGAGATACCAGATCAGGGTGTTTTTAGACCATGATACCTGATTGGCTGAAGTCACAGTAATGAAGGTTTAGGGGTGGGGTTAGGTAAGGGAGATCATTTTGATTGCATGATTTAGAAACACCCAGCGGTTTAAAAACACTTACAAAGTCATAAATGCCCACTTTTGCTCTGCAGAGACCTAGGTCTCCACACATTGGCACTTTTTGTAAATGCCATTTTGTTATCACCACAATAAAATTAATATAATTGTGTAACTAGCACATTCAAAAATTAAGTGTGACTAGTGGGATAGTTTACCCCAAAATTATCATTTTTAAATAATTTACTTAGCCGCATGTTGTCCCAAAACTGTATGAAATTATTTATTCTGTGGAACACCAAAGAAGATATTTAAACAGACAATGTATTAGTGTTTTTTGCATATACAATTAAAGCTGTTTGGACCCTAACATTTTTTTGGTATTCTGCAGAAGAAAGTCAGTTATACAGGTTTGACACAGCACAAAGGTGAATGAAGACAGAATTTCAGTTTTTGGGTGAAATATAATTTTAAAAAGTCATATTTTAAAGTCATCCTGTTTAAAATCAGTTCTCCATCATTTCGGGATATCTTTTCTCTGTCTCAAGTACTTTCTGGCCTCACTTCGCTATTCAATGAATTAAAAGCCAAAGTTTTCATAAATCAATTAAATATAAATGCCACTTTAAAGTTAGAGATACAGTTAAAGCTTGTAGCCTTGAGGCAGGTGACATCTTTGATAAACACAGGTAGAAAGGTGCCCACTGCTCTCATCAGCTTGTTTCAACCGGATCAAAACAGACAAACCTGATGCCTGGTGTCAATCCGCTAAACACCTGAAAGCTCCTCATTCCCTGCAGGGTAGATCACACACACACACACACACACACACACACACACACACACACACACACACACACACTGGTTGGGAAGTGTTTCATTTGCCTGTTTGTTTATGCACACAGGGACTATAGCACTGTATGTTTGAGTCTGTTAAATATGCTTTAGAGGACAAGCTGCTGTGCTGGGCAGTGATGTGTGAAATATTAAAAGAAACTTTCTGGCAATTTGCTCCTCTCAGGTGCAGATGGGGGACCATTTTCTTTATGACTGATACAGGGGCAGACATTTCATTCCGAGTACGTTCGTTCCTTTGTGGCTGCTAACATGAGAAGGTCGGCAAGGTCCTGCCTGATGGGCATTAACCTTCATTTGCATATCAGTTGAATTTAAAATGCATTTAAATGAATTTAAAGGCCCAGCTCTGGTTTTCAAAAACAAATGGCGAATGCAACAGGGAAATGGAAGAAAGTAGCTTAGAGGTGAAGAAAAGGACTGTGGTTGTCCAGAAGCTTGAGGGATTGCTTATTATTGCTCTTTTTTTTTTCCTCAACAGTGAAACATTTGGACCTTTACTGTGTTTTAGAGACCCTACGGAGAAGGTTTGGACACTAGATAAAGAGAATAAAAATTCTACCCTTAAAATAAAGAAAGAAAGAAACCATGTTCACATACATTGTCAAGAATCCTCAACTGAATTACCTTATTATATAAAACCTGATCTACATCCTGGCAGTTCTAGTAGTAACATCACATCCTACTACAAAACATCCCTATGTAAAAGTGTTACATAATGAGAAAGTGTTAGCAGTAGTAATTAATGACTGTTACATGTCATGATCCTATGCATCCTATGCAACAACATTGCTATTTATATAAATATTTGACCCGTTTTATGATTTTTATGCTGACCCAATCGTGCTCAGTGAATTAATTGCTGTCTGATATCATACATCAGAAAACTTAAACAATTTGTTTAAGCACATTGTCCAACACTAGAGGACCACAACTTCTGCTGTGCACCTGCATCCTAGGTACTAGTGCCAAACAGTGTACAGAGGCAGGACAGAGAAGACAGATGGCTTGCATGGCATAAAGGAAGTCATCTATGTCAAGTTATATCCCTGCACAGCGGGGGAGGGTGGGGAATCTACAACATCTCTTATGAGCTACTTACAATGCCGCCCTGACATCTCTGCATCGGTTGGTTCGCTCCAGTTCAAACTCACAGAGCAATTGTGATTCACAGCGCGAGGCAGGTGATTCCCTCAGTGATCAAAATTCACACCTTCACTGAAGCAATTCCCACAGCAATCTGGAGTTGCCTTACAAGGCAGTGCGTAATAATAATAATAATGATAATATCTTCAAACTACTGAGTAACATTTGACTTTGTATTGAATGAGCTCCATTTGAAATTAAGATTTTGCTGTAGCATCCTAAAAGCATCCTGAAAATATTGAGTTTTTGAACAGTAAGTCAACTAATGCCTAAATGAGTAGGTTTTTTAGTTCACTTTTGTGTACAAATTTGTCCTCACATACTATACATGTCACACACCTGGACTCATTTAGCTTGTTTTTGCCCGTGACCCAGTTTCTGTCTTCCGTGTTTAGTTTGATTAGTTCCCAGGTGTCTATTATCTTCCTCATGTGTTCCATGTCCCTGTTAATTTAATGATTCCATCCACCTGTGTTTCCCCAATTATCTGTTGTACATAAGCCTTGTCCTTCAGTTCTGTTTGGTCGGGTCTTCTCACTTGTGACCATTTGCTACTTACGTGTGTCTACCTCTGTGCTCCATGTTGGATATCCCCTGTGTTGGATATATTAAAAGCCTTATTCCGTTTATCCTCGACTCCGTATTCCTTCAGGCAGCGTAAAACCGTGACAGAAGACCCGACCTAAAGAAGAAAATAGAAAACTGCGTGTTCTTCCCTCCGTTTTGCTTTTGTTTTTTCACAGTCTTTTCTTTTCTTAGTGTCTATGGATCCCCTCTATCGTCCCGAATTCCTCATCCTCCTGCTGAAGCAGGAAGGACGTTCTCTCGAGGACCATACCAGACAGTTTTTCCTATTAGCTAATGCCACCAGCTACCCGGACGGCGCGCTCTGCACCTTCTACAACACCAGCCTGAACTCCAAATGCAGAGCGTTGTCGTCCGAAGATGGTCCTCGAGAGGATTTCGCCGCATTCGTGGAGTGGACTCTGGCGAGAAATGGCTCATCTCTCACCATCTGCCCCATAGAGGACCTCGCCAGCCCCACTCCCGACCCAGAGACCAGCCAGCCACCATCACGCCACACGGAGCCAGAGCCCACCGCAGCCGCAGAGCCCGAGCAATCCATTGACAGGGAACAGGATCTCGAGAGCGCGACTGACCAGGTGTGTGAGCCGGCAACACCGTGCATCGTGGGAGTCCTCGTGGAGATCGAGGGCGTGGAGGAAAGCCCTGCCCACACTCCTGCGACTGAGGGTGAGCTGTATGCAGTCTCTGAAGATCATATGGAGCAAGTTCTGGATCTGATGGACTGGTCTATGGAGGTAATCCCTAATTTTCCTGTTTCCCCGCTGGTTCCGTCCAGCCCTGATTCCCCTGTATACCCTCTCAGTCTCCCACTCCTACCTCCTCCAGTCATTTCCTCTGCTCCATTTCCGCTGGTTCCGCCCAGCCCTGAGTTTTCTGTTTCTCCGCTGGTTACGCCCAGCCCTGAGTTTTCTGTTTCTCCGCTGGTTACGCCCAGCCCTGAGTTTTCTGTTTCTCCGCTGGTTACGCCCAGCCCTGAGTTTTCTGTTTCTCCGCTGGTTACGCCCAGCCCTGAGTTTTCTGTATCTCCGCTGGCTCCGCCTAGCTCTGAATCTTCTGTTTCTCCGCTGGTTCCGCCCAGCCCTGAGTTTTCTGTTTCTCCGCTGGTTCCGCCCAGCTCTGAATCTTCTGTGTCTCCGCTGGTTCCGCCCAGCTCTGAATCTTCTGTGTCTCCGCTGGTTCCGCCCAGCTCTGAATCTTCTGTGTCTCCGCTGGTTCCGCCCAGCTCTGAATCTTCTGTGTCTCCGCTGGTTCCGCCCAGCTCTGAATCTTCTGTGTCTCCGCTGGTTCCGCCCAGCTCTGAATCTTCTGTGTCTCCGCTGGTTCCGCCCAGCTCTGAATCTTCTGTGTCTCCGCTGGTTCCGCCCAGCTCTGAATTTTCTGTGTCTCCGCTGGTTCCGCCCAGCTCTGAATCTTCTGTATTTCCTGTATTCCCTCCCAGCCTCCCTCTCCCGCCTCCTCCCAAACCTGCTGGTCCCTCTACTCCTCTTTCGCTGGTTCCGTCCAGTCCTGATCCTCCTGTCCTTCCTCCCATCCTTCTCCTCTCTCCTCCTCCTAGACCAGCCAGTTCCTCGTCATCCCTGCTGGTGCCAGCCAGTCCCGCAGCTCACCCTCAGTCCGCGCCATCGGGGCGCGGTGGTTCGCCGCTGGACTGCCAGTCTCCAGCTCCGCCTTGGCGTGTTAAGGCCCTGTCTCCGCCTCCAGCCTCCGAGCCCTGGACTCCTCCTCGGTCCTTCGACCCAGCGGCTCCGCCTTGGCTCTTAGCTCCCTCGTCTCCACCGTGGCCTGTCATCCCACCTGCTCCACCGGGCTCCCTCGTCCCTCCGGCTCCACCTTGGTCAGTCGTCGACCATCCGCCACCTCGGGACTCCTCTCCTCTGGTTCCACCTCGTCACTCCATCCCTCCGGCTCTGTCAGGCTCCTCCTTCCCTCCAGTTCCACCTCCATCCTCGGTCACTCCGGCTCCACAGCGGTCTGCCAGGACCCCGCCTCTGCCTTGGTCGCCTGAGCCTTCAGCTCCACCTAGGCCCTCCGGATCCTCGACGTCACCCTGGCTCTGCGGCTGTGCTGCTCCATCTTGGGCTCCTCACCCACCGGTGCAGTCTCCGCCTGTCGGCCCCCTGGTGTCGTCGACCCTTCCTTCACCATGGCTCCTCCCGCCGTCGACCCCACCTTGGATCTCCGTCCTGGCTGGTCTCTGGTGGACCATCTGGCTCCTCCTGCTCCTGTCTCCTCCCTGGCTCCTTCCTCCGTCGTCTCCTCCTTGGCTCCTCCTTCTGTGGTCCCTGTCTGCTGGCCCCCTCCTGGGAGTCCGTCCTCCACCGGAACCTCCTCCCAGGTTCCCACCCATGCCTCCCTCTGTTGTTTCTACGGTGCGAGGACGCACCTACCGGGAGGGGGGAGTACTGTCACACACCTGGACTCATTTAGCTTGTTTTTGCCCGTGACCCAGTTTCTGTCTTCCGTGTTTAGTTTGATTAGTTCCCAGGTGTCTATTATCTTCCTCATGTGTTCCATGTCCCTGTTAATTTAATGATTCCATCCACCTGTGTTTCCCCAATTATCTGTTGTACATAAGCCTTGTCCTTCAGTTCTGTTTGGTCGGGTCTTCTCACTTGTGACCATTTGCTACTTACGTGTGTCTACCTCTGTGCTCCATGTTGGATATCCCCTGTGTTGGATATATTAAAAGCCTTATTCCGTTTATCCTCGACTCCGTATTCCTTCAGGCAGCGTAAAACCGTGACAATACATATACACAATATCCTGTTTTACATGTATCTTGTATAAAGAATAAACTAAAATAATCCCATATATCTGCACGTTACAGAACACTGCATAAAATGACTTTCTTACTTGTCTTGCTTTCTTGTACAAATATCTAAACTTTCATAAATCAAGATAAATTACTTGAGAAGCATTGATGTTATTTTTGACATTTGACATTGATATTATTTTTTTCTTGTTTGAAGCAAAACGACAATATCATATGTCATATTGCTTCTAAAGTATAATGTCTATTGATTTAATAATATTTGTACTGGAAAGCAAAAAAAAAAAAAAAAAAACCCCACAAAAAGTAAATTAATTAATAAAAATACTAAGGAAGAAAATAAAATTTTTCCAGTAAAAACGTCTTGTTTACGTATGGTAACCCTCGTTCCCGTCACATCGGGCGATGAATTGGGAAATCGATTGGATAGACCAATCTACTTCGAGTGTAAAACTAAATGGAGACGACTCCATTCCCTCCTTCAGGGAACGAGGGTTAACCTTATGTAACCAAGACGTTCCCTTTCAGTCGGTAACTCTCGATGTCATGTCAGTGACTGACAAATAGGGATCCCTACCGAAGCGCCATGGGTGCTGCCCCTTCCAGTGCCCTGTGTGAGCCGCCTGAGCCCCTATTTGGTGTAAGCAGGGGCTCGGAACAAGTAGTTCCACTTACCATTGTCAAAGCACTACCTCACTGAGTGAGATTGGATAACACTGGGAAAATGTACCTGTTCAACTGGGAACTGGGACGCTGCGGAAGCCCCATCCTTCCCAAAGGAGTTTTATCGGAAGCAAACACACATATAGCATCCGTTTAGATGTATATGAGGAAATTGGATTGATTGTAACCCTCTTGGAATGCAGAAGTCTGTCAGGGAAACATAGGCTCTAAAGCAATATTGGGACTATACACATATGAGTACAGCTTAGGTCTCAATATGGGACCCAGCTTTCCACTGTTCTCATGGATTCATCATGACGCCAGATGAAAGTGATGGAGAATCTCAATAGGGTCTACAGTATGGACACTCTGGAGCAGTTTTAGCAAGCTGACACTAACCAGGGCCTCTCTGTTCTACTACGCATTTGAGACGAGAAAACAGGAGGATACAGTTCCCTAAAAAAGCTGGTATGCATTGAACCTGCTGCCTTATTATACTCACATTGTGATTGCATTCCAATGTGCATTGGCTCGTTTAGTTTACACTCGAAGTAGATTGGTCTATCGAAGCTATATCCCAATTTGTCGGTCACTGATGTGACGTTGAGAGTGACTGACTGAAAGGGAACAAATGCTATAATCAGTCAAAAGAAAAAAATAATTTGTTCTGCTCTAAAAATGGAGTAGAAATAATTGAGTGCATCAAATCTAAACAAATCAAAACTAGAACAAACCTGCACACCAAGTTCAAGAATTTATACAATTAGTAACTCAAAGACAGAGACCTTCTGACATGCACGATAATCAATTTACTAATTAAGAAATAAAGTAAATGTTTACAGTGTAAAAAAACAAAAAAAACAAAAACAAAAAAAAAAAAACACTGAAAATGAAAGGATTGTAGCAATAGCAAGCATTATGAATTAACGAATGATTGGGCCAACAGAGTCAATTATTGTGCAATGTAGACTTTTGCTTATGTCTCCAGATTTTCAGATTTTTTCCCCCCATCTAGAGCAGTTTCCCAATCATTTTTGTATTCCCTACAGCCCCATCAGTAGGGATCAAGTACTCCCTCACTGACCAAATCAGAAACGTGTTTCTTTGAACTTAAATTATAATATATGCCATTTAGAATTATAATTAGCATAGCAATAACCATTATTAAAATTATTCACTTCAAGTGAGACACGTAAAGAGTGCTGTTGCAGAACTAGATGAAGTCATACTACTGTATCTGCTATTATCTTTATATATTTAACACAGAAAAACCAACAACCCCTGGAACCTGGTTTAGTACCTTCTGGGCAGGAAGAGATGTCAACAATGTCACAAACTATTTTTTCCAAAAGAAATAAACCAAGCCTAAGATCAAAAGTCTCTGTTGCAATGAAATAGCAACCCAAAATATTTTTAGAGGTCTCAGTAGAGACTGGGCCAAGCTTTCAGACATGATACAAAATCTAAACTTTAAAAAAACAACAACAACAACAACAAAAAAAAAACAGCTATAATTAAACACACACACATGTTTTTGTGCCATGGAGTACAAAAGTGACTATCAATAATTATCTGCACATTAGTTAACATGACACTCTGAATTTGAACTCACTATATTTTCTATAATGCAACTACTGAGTAAACAACCATACACATTTATTATAACAGCTCTCTCTCTCTCTCTCTCTCTCAATAAAACATAGATTCTTAGAAGAACACCTATAGTAAGTTCTTGCCACATAAAATGTAATCAAATTACTAATGAAAATGGGCATGACGTATAAACATAGCTTTCTGTAGATAGGTGAATGACATTATGGGTATGACTCCACACATGAGTATGACAAAAGACCTTTTGAGAAGAGCAGAGAGCTCTGATATGTATATTAGGGTGTAGAAGCAGAGGCAAGGTGAGAAACAGAATTGAGAAAGTGCATTACACTAGGACACAAACTTTTCCAATTTACCTACGTCTATCTTTGCCTGGACTCTTAACTCCACAGATGCATCACCTATTACCCATCACCCTTAAGTAATGTCATTCATGATACCCTGCTAATGAAGCCAGCTTTCAAGAGCCCATCGGATAAGCAGAGTGATTACATGCCTGTCTGTGCCTTTGGTGTATATATACAATGAAATCCATGGCCTACTTTATATACAGGTGCTTCTCAATAAATTAGAATGTCGTGGAAAAGTTCATTTATTTCAGTAATTCAACTCAAATTGTGAAACTTGTGTATTAAATAAATTCAATGCACATAGACCAAAGTAGTTTAAAGGGTTAGTTCACCCAAAAATTAAAATTATGTCATTAATAACTCACCCTTATGCAAAACAAAAACCAACCAATTCCTGATCTCAACAAATTAGAATACTTCATAAGACCAAAAAAAAAAAAAAAAAAAAAAAAAAAAAAACATTTTTAGTGAATTGTTGGCCTTCTGGAAAATATGTTCATTTACTGTACATGTACTCAATTGCTTTAATTACTGTGAGGCATGGAGGTGATCAGTTTGTGGCACTGCTGAGGTGGTATGGAAACCTAGGTTTCTTTGACAGTGGTGTTCATCTCATCTTTGTTTTTTTGTCTTTTTTTCAAACGTTTCTCTTGACAATACCCCATAATCTATGGGGTTCCGGTCTGGTGAGTTTGCTTTGCCAGTCAAGCACACCGACACGACACCACGGTCATTTAACCAACTTTTGGTGCTTTTGGCAGGGTGGGCAGGTGTCAAATCCTGCTGGAAAATGAAATCAGCATCTTCAAAAAGCTTGTCAACAGAAGAAAGCATGAATTGCTCCAAAATTTCTTGGTAAACGGGTGCAGTGACTTTGGTTTTAAAAAACACAATGGACCAACACCAGCAGATGACATTAAAGCCCAAATCATCACAGACTGTGAAAACTTAACACTAGACTTCAAGCAACTGGGGCTATTAGCTTCTCCACCGTTCCTCCAGACTCTAGGGCCTTGGTTTCCAAATTAAATACAAAACTTGCTCTCATCTGAAGAGAGGACTTTGGACCACTGGGCAACAGTCCACGTCTTCTTCTCCTTAGCCCAGGTAAGACACCTCTGATGTTGTCTGTAGTTCATCAAATTCCTTAACACGTCTGTGTGTGGTGGCTCTTGATGCCTTGAGCCCAGCCTCAGTCCATTCCTTGTGAAATTCACTCACATTTTTGAATCCATTTTGCTTAACAATCCTCATAAGGCTGCGGTTCTCTCGGTTGGTTGTGCATCTTTTTCTTCCACACTTTATCCTTTCACGCAACTTTCTGTTAATATGCTTGGATACAGCAATCTGTGATCAGCCAGCTTCTTTGGCAATGAATGTTTGTGGCTTACCCTCCTTGTGAAGGGTGTCAACGATTGTCTTCTGGACAACTGTCAGATCAGCAGTATTCCCCATGATTGTGTAGCCTAGTGAACCAAACTGAGAGACCATTTTGAAGGTTTACCTTTGCGGTCAAACCTTTCAGTCTGTGTGCATTGAATTTATTTAATACACAAGTTTTACAATTTGAGTTGAATTAATGAAAAAAATTAACTTTTCCACGACATTCAAATTTATTGAGAAACACCTGTATAAAAAAGGATAGAGCAAAAACTAGATATTTCATCTTAAAGCATGACATCCTAATTAGCTGACATATTCTCTACAGCAATGACATGTCTGCCGTCAGAACAGTGCACTTGCAAATCCAATTGTACAGGCTAAATATCATATATTATTATAAATTTTTCCTCTGAAGACCATATATTTAAAAAATTAAAATACATTTTTGCTACCATGACTCCAATGGAAACGCTTTCACATGTGAAATATTGTCAAATATAGTTTGAATTGCTTTTCTGGTAAAAAAAGCTATTATTGGAAAATAGGAAGATAAAAGTATCGGTTTTGTTGTTATGAGAGAAATGTGGTATAATAAAAAGCATCCATTGAACTCAATGGCTATATTGGATTTTCAGAACATTTCCCACTTGTTCCCTTAGATATGTGAACATTTCAAAGACATTCTAGGCTATACTGTTCCTCTAAACTGAACATTTACAGCATGAACGTCGACCAAGCTAGAAATGCTTTGACCATTCAAAAAGATTGTTGTTTATGCAACACCATACTGATATACTTTAAATGAAGCTTTCATAATGCATGTTGATACCGCTGTTCTTGAATGGTTAAGGTTGTCTTGTACAACAAATCAAAAGACAACCAAAGAAGAAAAAGGGCCTTTAAAGGAAATTGAAATATACAGGTTTGAAAATGTGGAGCTTAAAGATAAGCGATACTCACAGCTGGAGAAGATTAGAGGACAAGAGTGTTCATCCATAGGAAAGTTATGCAGTTGAAGCTGGCACTCTGCATTTATGGTCAATCTATGAACAGAAAAGCAACACTTGGTTACGATAAAAAAGAAGTCTCAGTACAATATAATGCAGATAGGAAAATCGCTCAATATAAGACACAGCCATGGCATTTGCTTTAAGTGAAATATCTAAATACTATTTTATTTTTGCTATTTTTGCTACTTATGCTAGATGATTACATTTTGATTCATGATATTTTATGATCAGCTGTTGTCCTCCCGAGACATGACAAATAATAAGTACTCTGCTTATTTGACTTTTCATTTTCGGGATGAGAAACTGGCAGTTAGATGAAGCTTGTTTGACAGATGTCTGCTCTGAATAAGGTTTAATTCTTTTTTTTTCGGTTCTTTGTGACAGCCCAGTGAGTGACGCTCAGGTGAAACCACTGGCGTGTGGAACGTCTGTTTCATACATTAGTGTAGGATTTAAAGTTTTAATTATTATCTCCCACAGGAAGAATATAATGAACCACAGATGCGAGGACTGCATGCTTATTAGCCATAAAGCATGAATAAGGATGACACTGTTAATATGACGCAGAAATATTATTCTTCCCTCTCATGACATCTGAGTCATTGTTACAAGTAGTAGTTGGGTTATACTTAGAATACCCAAGTTAGTCCCTGTAGCCGGATACGGTAACTGCACTTTTTGGTCTCTCTCTCTCTCTCTTTCTCTCTAAACAGGTGCATCTAAAAAAAAGTTATATCATGGAACGGTCTTTATTTTTTGTAATTTAATTGAAAAAAAAAAAAAAAACAAGCAAACTTTCTTATATTCTAGATTCATTGCACACAAACAGAAATAGTTTTTTTTTGTTTCAGTTCTGATGGTAACGACTTACAGCTTAGCAAAATTAAAAGTTCAGTACCTCAAAAAATGTGAATATTAAATTTTGATCTTGATTAGTTTGATTAATTTTGAGTATAAACACTGGGTACCTCTTGGGCTGGTTTAGAACATGCAACCACAATTATGGGAAAGACTACTGACTTGACAGTTATCCCAAAGACTATTATCAACACCCTCCACAAGGAGGGTAAGCCACAGAAGGTCATTGCTGTAAGGGCTGGCTGTTCAAAGAATGCTGTATCAAAATATATTTATGGAAAATTGACTGGGAGGAAAAAGTGTGGTAGGAAAAGGTGCACAAGCAACAGGGAAGACCACAGCCTTGGAAAGGCCAATTCAAGAGGAGTGGACTGAAGCCGGAGTCAGCGCATCAAGAGTCACCACACACAGACGTCTTCAGGAAAAGGGCTACAGCTGTCACATTCCTAGAACCAAGCCACTCCTGAACCAGAAGAAACATCATAAGCATTTCAACTGGGGTAAGGAGAAAAAGAACCGGACTGCTCAGAAGTGAATTTAACATTTCATTTGGAAATCAGGGTCTGGAGTCTAGAGGAAGACCAGACCATCTACCAGGAGATTTTGGAACACTTTATCCTTCAATCTGCTGACAGGTTTTATGGAGATGCTGATTTCATTTTGCAGCAGGACTTTAGCACCTGCCCACAGTGCTAAAAACACTTCCAAGTGGTTTGATGACCATGATATTACTGTGCTTGATTGGCCAGCCAACTTACCTGACCTGAACCTGTTTTTTGTTGTTGTTGTTTTTTATTGATCTTTGAGAAAATATATTTTTTTGAGATAATACATTTTTTATTTTCCTAAGCTGTAAGTCATAAGCATCAGACTACAAAAAAAAAAACTCTTGGAATATTTCAGTTTGTGTGCAATGAATCTAGAATATAAGAAAGTTTGCTTTTTTTTTTAATTGAATTACAAAAAATCAAGAACTTTTCAATGATATTCAATTTTTTTTAGATGCACCTGTATATAATGCAAATTTCAATTAATAAATTCTGTATGAATTATAATATTTCATTCTATGGTGCTAGAAGTAATAAATGTGCTTTTGTATAAAGGAAGTTGTAAAAAAAGTATTTTTGATGGCTCTCAAAAAAGGTACAAAAAGGCTATCCTTTCAGAAGGTACTAATATGGACACTTTACATACTAATATGCACTAGTATTGATATGTTTGTGAATATATGAATATGAATGAATAATATCTAGTTTTAAAGTAATTTCATGTACATGTAAGGTGATACTTTGTGATCCTGCTATTGAATCTGCTAGTGTGAGCCAATCAGAATTGACATGAGATAATTTCCTTCAGTTCCTTCAATAATTACATGAATTTACAAATAAGGTGACTGCTTTCAAAAGTTCTGTCGTCCCATGAGAAAATATGACTGATTTCAAATATTACAGTACTGCACATACACATACAAAATGATAACATATACAGTACATTATATTTTACCCTCTCCAGCTCATTAATTACTGTTTCATAGGTTGAGACATTTTTTTTTTGTTTGCCTGACCCTCATTCTGAAATCTGTAAACAGTAATATGATAAATAACATCAAGTAGATTATAACTGCTTAAATTTCAACTGCTGTTATTGGTTCTAGAGCATTTCAAATGAATTGACAAGTAGATACACAGCGGTGCTGGCTGTTTAAATACAATCCCTTGCTATATTGACAGAAGATAATTGGCTTACTGTAGCAACCTTAGCCTTTCCAAATATACAACAAAGAAGCCATCATGGTAAATTATGGCATATTGGTAAACAAATGTCCCAGCACCACATATTATGTATTATGGAGAGGTATGGCAAATCAAATTTCTCATTTCTGAGCACAGATCTGAATCCATGCCACCAAGCTCTGCGTGTTGCAGTTTAGAAGGCTTACAGCACTCACACATTCCAGCATTGTTTACTTCAAAGCTCCGATGGCTGCAATTAAAATAGAGAGTGACATTTCATAGTCTGCACTACCCTTTTCCCTTCACACTCCTCCGAAACACCACTGCTGTATGTCTGCTGTGTCACTGAATATCGATCATGAGCTCCATATGGGAGCATTTAGTTAGCCTTTGTTCCAGATTGGCTTTATCCGCAGAATGCCCCTCAGCATCAGTGCTGTTTCTCCTGTTGCCAAGGAAATATTTCACGGAGTGCTGGAGATGGCATGATGTAGTCTCTCCACTGGCCTGTGAAATTTCCTCTGGTCCAAATAGCCGCTCTGGTCTTCAGGCAGCTGAGAGATACCTGAATAGGCCATCTCTGCCTGAGATGCATTAACAAAGTAGCTGTTTTCCCAAAATACTTCACCACTTGTTCTCTCTTCGTATGCAGTTGTTGTTGTTGTTGTTTTAACTCAGCCTTCATTAGCATTGTGTATATTTAGCACAGGTATAGAAAGCTATATAAAAAGCGTTTATTAAAATGTTTAGGCCTAAGTCAAATACTAATGACATAATAAAACGCAAAAACATTCATGAAACCGTTTTATACAATGATTAGATTTGTTTCTATAATTTGATTGGACAAGCGGTGTTCCAAGAGTGCTGATATTTTCTTAAACAGAGAAAGAGGAAACTGGGAAAGAGGAAAAAAACTTGGTGAATTTAATCTGAAACACACTACCAAAAGTTTAGGATCTGACATTTTTAAATTCATCACAGGAATAAATTACATTTTAAATATATTAAAATGTAAAAGAGTTATTGTAAATTGAAATAATTTCACTATGTAACACTTTTTATTGTATTTTGCTAAGCAAACGTGAGTTTTATTAGCAATCATGTTTTTCTACTGAATATCAGACTTGTTATTCAGTAGAATGTAACTCTTACTCATGAGAAATCGCTTCACTGTTCTTTGCCAAGTTAATGCCAACTTTCAGTATATTTATTTGCAAACTTGGCCTTTAAATCATGACACTACATAAGCAGACAAGGTCTTGATCTTGCTGTTGTTCTCAATGGGGTGAGCTTTTCTGATGGGACAACTTGAAAAGGACATGACAAGCAATGTAGCAGTGTGTGTGTGTGTGTGTGTGTGTGTGTGTGTGTGTGGATGTCCCGATTTGAATAACTAGGGCACAGTCGGCTTCAGTGGGCAGGACACCCACTCATCTGACTATATTTGGAAAACTGCAGCAGTAGTTTCAGACTTATGAAAAGACAACAGTAGACTAGTTCCATGTGACAAGTCCATATTTTTCATATTTTCTCTTTAATTCAGAGTTGGAATTGATAGCTTAACAGTGCAATTTAAATAAGAAAGCCAGATTTTATGAATTCTGTTACCTTATGTTGTTAACTAGCAGCTTTGTGCTCTGTTGGTGTGGTCAGCACCAACAACAGGATAATACTTCACTGCTGAAGAAAATGTGTTAAATTTGCTTACATTCTCAACAGTGTTAGTTTGCAATAAGCAACAATGCTTTCTCAAGTGCACCCCAGTCTGCCATGGTCATACATATGTATTTATAATGAGAACTGCCAGAGGCATATACTGTAATTCACATTACTGCTCTCATTACTAATGTCTGCAGTGGTGTAAGCACATTGTCTCTCTGTGGTGCTCTATTAAAAAATAAATACAAAAATAAAGGATAAAGCATTATTAACACATTAACACAATTTTCAACACAATGGGAGGGTTGTTAAATTATTTAAAAGACCATAAAAATAAATAGGATCTATATACATTAAGTATAACAATTTGTTAAGTATTATAATAGATTCATATAGTTAACATATATAAAAAATAAAATCTACAATGAAATAATCTGTAATTAAATAATAAATTGAAATAAAAGCAAGACATAAATAGGATCTATAATTGTTAAATATAAGTATAACAATTTGTTAAATATAAGAATAAATTATTACAGAAAATAAATAAATAAACAAACAAACAAACATAATGAAGGATTGTCAAAAGTACTTCCACAATCCCCAGTTCTTTTTGCATTTCATTTTTTTTTCTAAAAAGATACAAATAAAAACTGACATCTTTATTTAACCTAAACCTGTAATTACAGTTATTTAATTTTAGTTATATAATTCATATACTTAATTTATATAATTTCATATAATTTAGTTATATACTAATAATCATACACATCATTTGATTTAATAATAAACCAATTTGAAGCAAAAACAGAATGTTCTGACAAGCTTTGTGAAATAATACCGTGCAAACTTTTCAGAAGACAGTCAGCTTTCCTCAGAAACAAATTCATATTAACCCCCAAACCAATATTGAGGATTTTCTTCCAATGGTTTGTACATCATGAACAGTAAGTAATCTCCCTGCTACAGTACTTTTCTCTTTGCGTCCATCTTTAGTGTCTCTGGCCTGTGTTAAGGGGCATTAACAGGCTTCATATTTTCACTGAAATTACATTTTGGGAAATGATTGCATTGCAACGCAGTTTGTGCAAGTCCAGAACAGAGAGTTGCAATAAGGCAAAAAACGGCCAGTTGCCGATTGCGTAAATGCCAAAGTATATTTCCAGCATCCGCGCACTGTCTGTATTACGTTATTTTCGTCATCAAGAGGGCTAGCGGACAGCCGTGCAACCCCTTGGTACTGCGCATGTGTCGATCTCATCTGTCCACTTATCTATGGTTGAGTATACATTTGAAAGCTCTGCGGACACGGCTGTGCGCGAGACAGAAAGGAACGCTGAATGTGAAGTGTACCCGGGTCTTAAGTTAAGTCATCCTACACACACATGACACGTGACTGACCACTCGCTCGCACCAACAGGAGGAGGAGAGGTCAGTGTTACTCTCTGCACTGTGCTCAGTCTGAGTGACAGAAACGGTATAATGGAAAATATTAGTGGTTTCGAAACTAATTTTCAGTATTGCGGTATACCTTGAAACCGGTAATCGGCCCATGCCTAGCCCCTATAAAAGATTAACTAGAGGATTTTGCAGCTGCCCATGCAGGGTTTCCAAAGGTTTGTCCATAAACCCCATTTGCAGCGAAATTATAAATAATGCATGACATCACAGGCAGTTTCTGCAGCTTCCTGGCCTAATTGTGGTCAAACCAAGCCTAGAGTCTTATTGAATATATCTGTCACAAATACCAAGCACTGAACCAAACTAGGATAGTCGGATATGAATGAGTGTCATCTCATCTCAACATCACAGAGGCTGGAGTCACACCAGACCAGAAAGGCTGCCTCGCACTGAAGCTCTAACTCAGAGGACAGGTGAATTTGCTGATCTTTGGTCACTTTTCCAAGGTCTTCAATGTTACAATCAAACCACTGACATCCCAGACACAACAAATATTATAAACATAACTTATCAGAACTGACCACTATGTTTTGCTGTCTCAGAGAATGCGTTTTGCCTTTGGCAGGGGCTGCTGACTTTTTTTGGCATTTTACTTCTGGAAAATGGCGCAGATTTGTGACAGTGGACCTAAATTAATCATGGCTCTTGATATGTCATCAAGGACTTTGAAATAGATGACCTAATCTGAAATAGAAGTGCCTAAAATGTCAAAGAGACATCTGCTCAGTCTGGTTACCTGATTAAAGGCACTGGAAATCGTAATTAGGAACAGAAGTTTTGGAACATACAAAAAGGGTCATGAAAAGTACAGAGAAACTGTACAAAAAGGATGTGGTTTCCAAATTTTACTCAAAAGCCAAACTATTTAGTAAAAAATGTATGTGCGAAAGAGAAAGTGGTTAATTATAGACTGATGAAATCATATCACAGACTCTTTGTTGCATGCTGTATGTGTTAACATGCTTGTTAGCATCCAGCTAAACATATTACATTAAAATTCAATGTCTTTTTATTTTTTGTCATTTTACACTTAAAATTGTTTGTTGCTATGTTTAATCACTTGACAAATTTTAGAGAGAACAACCACAAATATCTTGACATTTCCCTCCAGCTATCTTGTCTGTTGGGTCTCGATTGCAAGTGCATTACTTAAAAAATTGTATATATATATATATATTTCTTTATAATCTAAGCAACAAGTCAAAATTCCGTTCTCTGCTAATCAGCTGAAGGCATCTGAATGGTCTAACCTAGAAAGGCCTTTTTAGACATACATAGGTGAAATATGCTTAATACGTATATATACGTATATATACGTTAATACTTAGTATGTAATTTTTACTCCTTACAGTTTCCGTAAGACACACAAAGTATAATTTTCAAGACACATTAAAATTAAATTTTATATACATTTTTATATGTATATATTTATTTATATATTTAATTATATATTTTATAAATAATCTAATGTATTCTGCTTCTATGTTACAGATTAAACAAAATTGACAAAACAATACTTAAGTATTACACAGAATTACCCAAGTATTTTACCCTCTGCTGCAAGAAAGTGCAAGAAACTTGAAATAAGACCACTGACCCACCGTCTGTCTTTTTAATTCGGTTTTGAAAACAATTTTTCTCTTGTACCTTTCATACAGTGTTGTTATGACCTTGTTAAAAGCGTGTGGGTCTTGAAAAGCTACTTGTTGTCTTCTGGTGGTCTTGTCAGTGTGATTCTTATTTGAATCGACAAGACTGACAGTAATTTGTGTTCAGCAACAAAACTGAGCTATTTTGACTTTTTATCTTGAAATGATGAACAGTAGTGAATAAAACATTTTCAGCAAAGACACTGAAATCGATGTAGCAGCTTACATTAACAGTTTCATTTCTCAGAGTCAAGGAATTGCTTCGTGACTTTTTATTTCACATGTCTCAGAAAATAATTGTGCACATTCCATGTGCTCAACTGCCATAATTAGAAAGCAACTGATATTTATAAAAAAAAAATTCCCACAAACAATGTTGCTAAAAGATATTTTGAAATGTTTCTACTTTAGTGGTTAGTTTTGTGAGTAAAAAAACAAAACAAAAAAACATTTATTTAAAAAAATGACTTACCTCAAAGTGTAAAGTATTTTCCCATCGTTCCATATTCTCAGGAGCTGATTTGGTGTAGTAATCCAATGTGAATCTGCACTCTTGGAATTTCTGAAGATCGTGTCTGGTAGCCAAATGAGTCCAACCATATTACTGTTCAAAGTCAAAATTTTCTTAGTGCTGTTATATCTGAGCCGGCTGTCCGTCCAGGTTTGCGCAAAAATGATATCAATCTGGTACTCCTGTGGGGGATAAAAAATAACGTATCAATAAGGTGTAGCTACTATAGCAGTCACTTCTGAACCATAAATACCTGTGTAACTATTAATATTTATTGATATTTAATATAAAACCCATTATGATAAATCCTGGCCTTAATTAGCACTCTTAATGCAACTCCACTGGGATTTATTTCTAAACAGTTCTGACGAGGTTCCACAGAGCCTTACAGCAGCACCACAATTCATAGACTCAGCCCTTAAATTAATGCCAGAATTATTCAGTATTCAGTGATGGAGTGCCGCCGATTCCACTGTGGTTTGGATGGAGGTCAAAGTCAGCTTTGAGATACTTCGACAAGGATTATGAAGTTCTGGCACAGTAGAAGCTGGCAGCACGAGCCACAGGAATTGATTGTGAGGAGAGACACATAATCACACCTCATGGTTCGCAAACTTCCAAGGATTTCTTTGGCTTTATACTGTAAGTCATCCTAGCAGTTGTACAGATGCCCCCAAAGGCTGATGGATACTTGCATACATGATTAAATATTCTGTCTGAATATTTATGCAACCTGTGAGGAAAAATGATTATCACATTTTGAGCCATTTTTCATATCATATATTTTTAGTAGTGTGTTTGGGGGGCAGGAGGTCTTGATTTAATGTGCAGGAGATATTTAGAGGAAAGATCCTTTTAACACAGCTGAAAGGGATGGAACAGCAACAATTAAAAAGCGTGTGAGGCCAGAGTTTGTTAAAAGCTCAACAGCTGTTTCATAAATGCTCTTTGCCATTACAGCCTCCAAAAGGGGTTATTCTGAAATCAAATTATACCATTAATACATTAATTATGGTACATTGAATCTTATGCTGGGAGGGAAAAAAATCCCTGGAGGTCATTTATTCATTTATTTATTTTGGATTTTACTGTCAGAGCGAATGCTGATAATGGGGTTCACCTAATGGAGGATATGCATATAAAATGCATGTCATTTAGGTGTAAATGTTTCCTGGGTTATATAATGGTACTGTAAATATAACCATAATGCTGAATTTCTGACAGAACATGAATGCAGAAGTTTGACAGGGTCTCTGCGGTGTAAGAGTCACTGCATCTCAAATGGTGCATAAATAGCTCGGAATCAATTTCCATTTCAAACATTTGCTACAATTAGAACTATTCTGTGAGAGCAGTCCAGTCAGAATATGTGCCTATGCATCAGCATGTGTACGTGAAAAAGACTTGTCTTTTGAGTGATTTGAGTTAGCAAGACTAATGGCCTCATTATCTATTCCAGCTTTGATGTCTGAATCCAGCCCTATAAACGTACTGCTAATTTACTTTAGCCGTTTCAACCAGCCAGTGTTTAAGTGCACTGACCCTACTAAAGTCTGCACAAACCACCACACAGAACTGATCAATGTGAACTGCGCAATTATACATTTAAATACTGAGTAATATTAATTAACTACTTGTACTTGCTATAATGTTAGGGTTTGGCTTAGGGTTACTTGCATGTAATTATGCATAACTAATTGTTGTTTTAACATTAAGTATAAGTAACGTTTAACAATGACACCTTAAAATAAAGCGTTACACAGTAAATAAATAAAAAAACAAACAAACATTCACAATAATGTTCATATTTTTTATATTTAATATTTTTGTCACATTTCATTCACATTTTTTAAAAAGAAAATAATCATGAGATTATTATTGTATTCTATTAAAAGACATTTATTATTTCTCTGTCCATGCAATGTTCATAAGAGAGTTTGAATTTCTACTGTATCTTTCGAGAGAGTTTCTCATTAAGTGTGTTGCCTTCAGTTTGTTCACTATGGGGCTGTAAGGCACTACAAACTGTAAAACTGCTTTGGAACAGTATTTATTGTGAAAAGTGCAATAAAATGATTCTCTTCGGGTATATAATCTAACATTGCTCTAAGATACACTGTCAACTTAATGCATACTTAATAACTGTTTTAGCTTTAGTACAATGTTAGGACAGCCAATTATTTTATTTTGCAAACAACATGTGTTTTAATTAACATAGTTACTATTTCGCACATAGTAAAAATGAGGTTATATTCATTAAAAATGCATTTGCATTGCAAAAATAGTCTATATTCCATTATATTTTATGAATGGGGTGGATTATTATATTTAGAGAACCTTGACATCAAAAACTTTGAAAACTTGTCTTAGTGGCTCCTCCTCCAATCTAAACTGATTGTCCCACTTCATAATTAATGAAGCTTGTCACCCTCCAACCTGCCCTGGCCTGATAGTCATTTGATCTTTTGCTATCTCTCCCTGAAAGTGGGTCTCTTCATTATAATACCAGTCTCATTTATCACAAGTCAGTGGGCATGAGAGCCGTCAGGCCATAATTGTGACCTTTTGTTCTAGAAGCCAAAGGGAGTTCAGGGGTAGTGGAAAAAAAACATCACTTCAGGTCTAATCGCTGTCCAAGTGAAAATGTGTTGAGCGTCAGAATAAGCAGAACTAATGTGAGGTGATTCTATTACATCTGGACAAAAATACTGCACAGATGGTAAACAATAGAGGGAGAGTACGTTGGTTCAAAGATGCCTAACAACAAACTGCTGCCATTTTATAAGCAACAAAGTAAAATTAAGCATTATTTTTGCTCTTTTGACTAGAAAGATTATGAATGATCCCATTTAACGAAATGAGTGCAGACATTTTCTTGTTGTTTGAGAGTTGCAGACTGTCAGTCTGTGTGCGGCTAGACAATCTGTTATATTAATTAGGTTTTGGAGTGCTGCTTCAAAGCTGCGGGCAAGCATCAAACACTGAATAAAAACCTAAATGTTTTACAGTATCGAGTGTGCACTCCAAATCACAAAGCTGATGCCGATGTGGGAGAGATTCACTGAAGAACTTTACTGTTGTGATAAACGAGGATTTACGTTGCCAAAACATTAGAAAACACGACACACACAATAAAAGTATATCAAATACAAAACAATGTTACTTTACTATTACGTGTGTAAACATGCAGTATGCCATTGCAAAATGGATGGTGGAATGTGGCAACAGGTTTGTTTGTGTCCCACTGGATGTCCTTATCGCAAGGCAAGCCCTCGCATACCTTACTAGGTCGCACATTTACTCAGCAGGTTTGGCAGTTTGTGGGCTTCCATTGAAATAATTTTGTTATTAACATTCTGCCATAGTTTGATTCCATCAGACTTGTTTTTGTTTGGATAATCCATCAGGACTGCTGTATAAATGGTAATGCGTGGAGAATGGATATAAAATCAAGGTTCCTGCTTTGTGGTACACTGCAACGGGAAGACTAATTTAATGAATAAGAAATGAAACAACTAATTTTCCCTTTCCTTAGAGGTCCCGACAGACACATTTATGTCAGTGGTTGCATGCCAACACATTCATTAGCTGCTGGCTTTGTTGTAGAGTTTGATTCAAAGGATAATAGCCATTGTTGTACAAGTGCATTTCAGTAAGAACAGCTTCTATTGCTATAGATCTACTATTGCTGTGTGCAGTGGTGGACAGTAACGGAGTAGCTTTACTTCGTTACTGTACTTAAGTACATTTTTCAAGTATCTGTACTTTACTGGAGTAGTTTTATTTTGAGCAACTTTTACTTCACTACATTCCAAAGCATAAAATCGTACTTTTTACTTCACTACATTTCATAAAACATATCGTTACTCCCTATAATATCATGTGCTCGCAGAAGCGGTGTCTGATTCATCATGAACGAATTGAATCTTTTCAAAATAAACTTTTAAATCGGATCGCGAATCACACCAAACGATTCGTTTACGAATTAGAATGATCCTATTGCAGCTGTTCTGGAGTCGACCACTCACTGATTCAAATGAACCGTTTAGTGCGAGTCTCCAGAAGTAAGAACCGGGAGATCTTGTGAGCGCGCGTGCATCTGATTTTGCTAAAGTAAGTTATTAATGTCGAAATTTTGGATTAATTATTGTAACTGAAAATCATATTTAGGTCAAAACTGTCAGTTGTTTGGGAACTAAATCCGTTGTAAAGAGTGATCTATTTAAGCCCACTGAAATGCTCGAGTGCAGACGATGCGAGCAGAAAAAAAAAAAAAAAAAAAAACAACAACAAAAAAATACCTTAAAATAACACAGATTAAATACAATAACTCGTGCACGTTCAAATTCACCGCTGCCGTAAGGTTAACAGTTTAATTAAAATGTCCTATGTGACATCTGTTTTTATATTGTTTATCGACAGTAACGTTATACATATGTATATTGTCTGGATTAACTAGACGAGTAGACAGACATGAATGTTCATCGTACTGAAAATAAGTAAATATTGTTAGCTGATGCTAACTGTCTAGCTAACAAGCTTGTTGGTGCTAAGTTGATGTAATTTTTATAAATAATGATCAAATATTTTTATTACGCCACCTGGTTAGAAAAGAAAGGATGTGATGTTCAGAACATGGTAACTACAGTAATTATCAGTGGGAAGAGATGCACCCCGTTTGGCCAGGGGTGTTTTTAAACCACAGACAAGATTTGAGAAGGAAAAAATCATTATGAAATTTTTTTTATTATTTTTTCCCTTAAAATGTTCTTCCTAACTACAGGCATTATTATCATGTCATATATACAGTACAGACCAAAAGTTTGGACACACCTTCTCATTCAAAGAGTTTTCTTTATTTTCATGACTATGAAAATAGTAGATTCACACTGAAGGCATCAAAACTATGAATTAACACATGTGGAATTATATACATAACAAAAAAGTGTGAAACAACTGGAAATATGTCATATTGTAGGTTCTTTTGCTTTGATTACTGCTTTGCACACTCTTGGCGTTCTCTTGATGAGCTTCAAGAGGTAGTCACCTGAAATGGTCTTCCAACAGTCTTGAAGGAGTTCCCCGAGAGATGCTTAGCACTTGTTGGCCCTTTTGATTTCTGTCTGCGGTCCAGATCACCCCTAAACCATCTCGATTGGGTTCAGGTCCGGTGACTGTGGAGGCCAGGTCATCTGGCGCAGCACCCCATCACTCTCCTTCTTGGTCAAATAGCCCTTGATGCCTTCAGTGTGACTATACAATTTACATAGTCATGAAAATAAAGAAAACTCTTTGAATGAGAAGGTGTGTCCAAACTTTTGGTCTGTACTGTAACTTTGATGTTCTGTAAAACAACTAACTTTAAAATACTTTGTTCTTACTGGTGAAAATCAGATGGTCATCTCTGTTTTCTCTCAGGTACATCACAGTGTAAGCTTCACAGTGAACATTACTCTGGTCAGCGTAGTCCATATCAACAACAAAAATATATCTTGACTCCATATAGTGATTATTTTGAAAAAATCCAAGGTATTTTGAGCAGTAGGATTATAAAAAAATGTGCTAATATAAAATTAAATTAAGTAGCCTATATAAAATTGCAAACATCTTTCTTGCAGTACTTTTTTACTTAAGTACATAAAAAATTGAGTACTTTTGTACTTTCACTTGAGTAAAATTGAAAAAGGAGTACTTTTACTTTTACTGGAGTAATATTTTACCATATGTATCTGTACTTTTACTCAAGTACTTGATTTGTGTACTTCGTCCACCACTGGCTGTGTGCTATTATTATTTTTATTATCATTATTATATTACTTTGTGTTTCACAGACAGCATACAAAGTTTGGAATGGCATCAGGGTGAGAAAATAATGGCTGAACTTTTTGTGTGAACTCTTCTTTTAAATGGGTATCAGAATGGCTTCATTTTTGTGTAGTCCCATAAGGTCTGATCACTATTTTTTTTTTTTATTATTATTATAAATGACCACAGTTTCAGTATTATTAACATAGGTATTCTTAACTGTTATCTAAAATACATAACCACCCCGGCTTTGTCAAGTGTTGTAACCTCAAGCGATATTTGTTGCACCTGTGTTCCCATCTCCATCAAGCTTCATTTAAAAATATTCTCTGGAAGTTAGTCATAGTGGAAATATTTTCATACATAATTTCTGAAGGACTAGTAGGAATATTACTCATTACAGTAAATTGTCTGGCCCAGGCTCTTGTGAGTAAGGAGTCATTTTCTGCTCCGGTTCCTGTCGTGTCTACAAATGACCGGCATACAGATAAGTGATTTCCCTGAGCAGAGCGGCCCCCTCAGCTGTTGAGATCACAATGAGTGAGTTAATTCCACCACACCTGACAGGCACATCACGCCATTTATGGTAATGACATATCCCTGCTACACCCCCCCCCACACACACACACACACACTCACACCTTCACTTTTGATTTGTGTGTGAGATTCATCAGGCCCCTTCTCCTCCCATAGCTCTAATTAAATTCCTTGTGCCATTTATCATCTGAGAAAGAGAATATATAAATAAAGGCCTGTTGAATGAATGATAAAACATGCCAAAGCAGAGTTATACAAGCTCTGGAATCTTCACACCCAGAGGGATGGTATGGAGCAGAATTAAATGAATATGGCATTTAGCCATGACATGACCACAGGGGAGTGGCACCATGGGGAGTCCAGGTCTGAGGTGGTCAAAGTGTTGCTTGGAAGCACAGAAAAAACAAAATTGTTTGGTGCCAATTTTCATTATGATATGCTCGTCTAGATATGCATGCCATCCTTCATAATAGTATGTACATTCAGCAAGTATTTTATCTACATCTGTAGATAGATAGATACTTACAAAACCAAAAATTGCATTTCATTATTAACTGAATTGCATTAATTAAGAAATAAGTGTGTTGTTGGAAAATCTAAGTACCAAAATTGTAATGTAAATTCAAATGTCACTGTACTTTTGTACTGCATTTTCCCACTTAGTTAAATATACATTTTATACAGCCAATTACACAATCGTTTCCTATAGTGTTATTGTGAACACAGCTTCAATTAGTTCTTTTATGTTCATAAAGATGCAGTTTTGCAAGATGTGTCTGTTTTTTGTACCAGCATATATGGTATTTTATATATTTGTAATTCTGAAAAACAGACATAGAAATATATAAACTATTACTAATATTTAGCTTGTCTTAACATTGCAAACATTGCATTACAAGGTAAATTAGATAAATTCCATTAAACACAACATAAATACATTTGTATTCATTTATTCAGCAACTTCTGTGCCGAGAAATGATTTAAGGAAATAACAATGTATTCTCGTGAGGCTTGAGTAAACTCTTTAGATTAGTCAAGTTCTGTTTCCAGCTGAGTTGCAGATCTGTGCCACTTCTCCTGAGCAAACCATGGGCTCTAAGGAACTGTATTTATATTACAGAGTCAACAAATTTTTAAAGTGGTAACTTTAAACCACAGAAAACCAGTGCTAATGTAATATGTATCATTTCCTCACAATGTTGACAGCATACATAGCAACAACGCTCTTGCTGGTGAAGGGGTCATATGCTGCGATTTAAATCGTTCATTTCTCTTTGGAGTGTTACAAGCTCTTGGTGCATAAAGAAGATCTGTAAAGTTGCAAAGACTAAAGTCTAAAATCCAAAGAGATATTCTTTATAAAACTTAAGAGTCAACCACACCCCCTTAAAGCGGCTCGTTCGAACACGCCCCCACATATCTACATCACTATGTGGGAAAATTTGCATAATACCGCCCAATTGTTCACGCAAAAAAAAGAAGGCGTAACTTTTATTCTCACTGTTCCAGCCAGCGCTATGTTGTGGAGGAGATGCTGTGTTTCGTTGTGAAAGCAAAATTACTTGTTTGGCCTTCCAAATATTTGCATGCGTATGCGCATTTTATGGAGGATGAGGACTGTTTCCTGCACCAGAAGCTTACAATGCTTCTGTGATCAAAGGCTGTTTCTATAAAGTGAGGGAGTTCCAACTTTGCAAGGACAGTCTGGCGCATCTAACTCCCAGCCTGTAAGTAATGTTACATTTCTTATAATTAAATAAATTGCCTATGATGATTCAGACCTGGGTTTTGAGCAGTGTAGAGTAAGCTTGTTGTTTCTCCAATCACAAATGCAGACATGTTTACACAGCGCGATACGCAATGCATTACATTTCACCAAATACACAAAAATAATGTTCTTTTTAGCAATGTCATATTAGCCCTTTAAGTTGCATTTGTTAGTTTGACTAAGCTTGGTTTTAAAATAATTGTGTTGGATAAGTGTAATAGTGTGGCTTTTGTCTCTATGTGCAGAAAATAACTGCCACAACCAACCTACAGTATATCATGTGGAGTCCTTCAAAAATGTTATCCTCTTGAAGGAAAACAGACACTTTTCATCCTCTTGAGACAATGCTTATTAACACCTAGAATCCCCTATGACCTAATAATGGAGCTTGCCGTTTCTGTCCTCATTGAAACTCTGAGAATTTTCCTCCCGGTGAAAGTCTCTAGTTAAAGAAATGTCTGGAACTGTTATATATATTAGATTAAAAAGCAGGATGACCTTGTGAGCATTTAGAATTTCAGAAACAAGACTGTTTTCCTCTGTTCAAGTTTTAAAAGGATAGTTCACCCAACAATGAAAGTCCTGTTATCGTTGCTTACTCTCACATGAAACCTTTACAATGAATCTGGAGCTTTTGAGCTTTGAAAAGATTGCAAAAGCACAATACAAAAACCATAAAATTGGTCCAAATGACACATGCACTATATTAAAAGTCCTAGTAATCATAAGATGTAAGAAACATACTGAATTGTAGGACATTTGTCGGATCTATCTGTCTGATTTGTGAATAAATAATTTAGATTAGTTTTGTATACTTGAGTCATTGAAAACACCACATTCAAATGAACAGTTAGTTCAGGAATCAGGGATCACTACTTTTTTTGCTTTTTGTCATATAAAGCTATTGTATGGTTTCTAAACATTTTGAATATACCACCACAAGTCAACATAACCACATTTATGGTGCTTTTATTTTGTCTTTTCAGAGCTTGAAAGCCCCAGTCATCATTCACTTTCATTATACTGATTTGTGTCCAGGGTATTCTTCAAATACAGTGAGTAAATATTCATATTTTGTTGCTTTGAAGCCTGAAATGAAGAAAGACATTTTTTTGTTTTATTCAGCTGTATTTACTCAGTGCAACTTATAAAAATTATATAACAAGATAATTTGAATATGAAAGAAAGGGGGGATTCTTTTCTAAACTCACTGCATGAGACGAGGATGAGTAAATAATGACAGGACTTTCATTTTTGGGAGAGGCTGTATATTTTACACAAATTTGCTATAAACTTGATTGCATCATAATAATTGCTGTTAATAGTTTTTTGTCGTCTGTTTGATTACGTTTTTAATTTATTCTTTCATACATTTCTGCCATAAATGATAAGCTGCTACTAAATATTGTAGAAACGTAAAGTCCTGTAAAGCTGCTTTGATTTGTATCGTACAAAGCACTATACAAATAAAATTGAACTGAATTGAACTGAACATAAGATAAAATAGTTGTGAAAAGCACTCCAAAAGAAAGACAGTTTCACTAGGAATTCCCTATTGGAGAAAACTCCTTCATTTCATGTACTTTCCAGTGAAGCGAAAAAGTGCTTACCCTGCTTTTTACTCCAAATAATTTTTCACCCATTCCTCTATTCTCTATATATACTCCTCTCAGTCCATTGCCTTCCCGTCTCACCTCCCCTCATCTTCTCCTCGCTCTTGCACACATTTATTCACATTCTCTGCATCGCTTTCTCCTGTGTCCATACCAGTCTCAAGCACTCACCTTTCCACCTCTTGGTTCCTCCCTCTCTTTGTCCCTCCGCTCCTCTCTTCATTCCATCATTTCATCCCTCTCAGTATTCAGACTCACCATCTACCTCAGGTGCTTGCCTGGTACTTCAAAACCCAAACCCTCCATTTCACACCCTCTCGAAAAAGAAATAGAAGGCATGATGGTCTCTAGCAGACAGGCGTGAAAAGTGGCAGTTTTCTCTGATCATCTTAGCCCACCCAGTCCAAGTGACAGATAAATGGGCCACTTACTCATGGAGAAATGTTGGCAATGCTCATGATTATGCCGCAGAAGTCTGCAGGGTCAACCTGTTCACTGGCAGAGCAGGAGGCTTGTTCTGCTGCCCTCATTACAGACACCCCAGAGTTATTTTATCGAAGGGAACAACAGGGTTTTTCTAGCATTACTGAAATAGCTAAATAGGTTACAGCTCAAAGCTAAAGGCAAAGTCATGAACTCGATTTAAACATTCCATGCCTCTTTCTTCTTCATCTTTCAGATAGCTAAAGATCACCCTGCAGATATCACAAACTGTATCGTAACTCAGTGCCATGCTGTTAAAATCATAACTACCCTGAAGCCACATATAAATGAGTTAACACATTTGCCCTAACATCACATTTCTGCTCTTTATGATGCATCCTGAGAGAACAGACTAATGCACTTTAATCTAGTCTATATAAAGCTAGTCAATGTGTTATGTTGATGCAAGAACTGTGTTGAAATATTTGTATTTAACTAAGTGTCAGATTTTAATTAAAAATAAGACAAGATAATATGAATATGAAAGATATAACACCAAGTTTGAATAAGGAAATAAAGTGGATAAAACAAAAAATGTGTCCGTATTTTGCTGCAACGCAACAAAATGTTATTCTTTTACGGGGTTGGAGGGGGGGTGTCATTAAATCATCACTAAGCCATCAAACATATAAAACAACTCAATATATTAAGCTGCTATTATAATCAATGATGCAACCTAAAGCCTGTAATTATGTCAGGGCAGCTACTAACAGTTACAGTAAAATGACAATATACAAAGAAATTAACTACACAAGTTACTAGCACTTTAAGGGAAAAATATTGTGCAACAATAAACTAAACTTCATTTAATGAATATAACTTAGATTTAAAAAGAAAAACACAAACAAGTACTTTGTTGTATATAAAAACACACAAAAAGCAGTGCAAGGACTTGAATGTCATGATTCTGCCTTCATGTCCTGACTTTTCTCTAGTCTTGAGGCAGGATCATGACAGTCCCGTGTTTTGTGTACAAGCACATGGCCTTGTCTTTGGGCCATGTGCTTGTGTTGTCTCGTTCCCTTGCCCCGCCCACCTTGTTATCCTAGTTGTCGTGATTGCCTTACCTGTGCCACCTGTTGTGTCTTGATTAGTTCTCCTATTTAGATCCCCTAGTGTGCTCTTTCTTTTGTCGGTTCATTGTGATTGTTTCCACATTGTGATATGTGTTTCTACATGTTCCTGTGATATAGTGTTACTCGGTGTTGCTCTTGGAAGAAGACGTTGTGAGACCTGTTATTGTTTATTTGTAGTTAGTGTTCTTGTGTTTTGAGTCTTTGTTTAACGTTTCTACCCAGTCTTGTTAAGTTATTTAGCATCTGCCCTAGTCATTGTTTTCCCCCTTGTGGGTTTTGTTTTCCCCTTTTTGTTGAGAATAAAACCTGTTTGTGCATTCCTGTCTGCAACTGAGTTCATCCCTACCCTCCACATAACATTGAATCTGTGTTGTTGATTGCTTCATTAAATAAATGATTCACTTGAATGAATCAGACTCTTAAGGATACATATGAGAGAGAGGAATGTTTAGGAGAGAAGATCTGAAAAGTGCCTTGGGTCATTGTGTGCGCAGTGCAGGTTGACATTAAAAAGTGATGAAACATTTTGTCAAGCAACTTGGAAAATGTAACTGAAAAAGCTACACTTAAAAGTTAAGTTAGTTGTCACTTTTTCATTCACTTTTAGCTGCTCCCCAACACAATTATCTGGTCTGTCAGAGAATGGCCTGAATACCTTGTTAGCCGTCCGTCTGTGGTGTAATTATTACATTCATAATTAGCTTCTATCACATTTGGAATGCAGTGAAAAAGAACAGGAATTTTTATCCACAGAGGAATGTTCTGGTCCTGCATCTCACTTTCCCATCATCATGTCCCATGCTCTTTGATAGTTTCCTGTAATGAACTGATTTACTACAGTGTCAGATTACATACAAAAGGCACTTATCCTCCTCCTCACTGCATTTTTCAGGGGGATAATAAAATAGGAGAATGACAGTGATCACATAAAAAGTGTGTTTAATCTGAAATAGAATTGGGGGCACACAAGGTTAACCAGACAACAGCACATGCACAAATACATAGTTTGCTGTTGTAAAAATCAGAAAACACAGATTCTATGTCTTCAAAATATTACTGTGACTTTCGTTTGTAGCCACAGCATTTTCTATGCTCATTGCTCTGGTTTTGTTGGCATCTTAGCTGAATATTCATGATGAGAATTGGGTAAAATCATCTTAAAAAGTAAATAAACATATTTAAAAGAAGAGAAACACTGGATATGAAAATTTACATACATAAAGCTAAAATACGTGTAGGGCCCTATTTTAACGATCTAAACGCAAAGTGTTCATGACATGTAGGCATTTGTATATTTAATAAGCTTACAAAAAATTCTTATGCATTGCAATCCTTTAATTTTTTATATTTGTTATGTTTGTGTGCTGCTGTGCGTCCCTGTGTTTAATAAGCAGTGTGTACGCGTATTGCGGACCCACCTATACTAACACGCTCTTTAAATAACAAAGAAAAAAACATTGCACCAGACTTTAGACCAGGTTTTTCAGCTCCTTAAAATAGCAATGCGCCAGCAATGCACCTGAACAAACCTCTTTTTTAGACCAGCACGCCCATGGGCGCACAAATGCAAATGCAGACTGAAACTAGCAAACACACTTGCGCTGCGTCTTGCGTCGCATTGCGCCGGGTGTATGATAGGGCCCATAATGTTTATGTGTCTTTAAGATAAAATTCTGCTTTCCTGTTGATGCTTTACAGCAAACTTCTGTCTGACAACATTAAAAGCAATTCAATAAAACGTCTTAACAATCAAAGAAGGATTACAGGAGCAGCAAGATGGAGTTTTTTCATCCTAAAAAAAAAATGTGACAGTCTAGTATGATTTCCTTTGTAAATAAGATTTAAAACGGCTTGGAATGACAAAAATAATACAGTACAGTAAAATGGTCAATATTGTAAAATAAGCTCAGACAGAGTGAATTTGAAGGGTATAATCTTTTTTATTATTTTTTTTTTTTTTTTTTATGGCATGGTTATCAAATGCCAATTTACCAAATACATTATTAAATTAACATGAAATAAAGTTAAAATAATTTTAATACTAGAGAAAAAACATTCAAAACTACAGTAGTAGTATTTAGGAAATTGGATGCCAGGAACAAATCAGGCCATAGATTGGCATGATCAACCGATCAGAGTCAAATATTCCAGAGAGCTATAAATATCTAAATATAAATAAAATCAATCTCATTTTTACAAACAAACGAGCAGGTCTGCATGCTCAGTGACATCACTGCTTACATCGTTATTGCGCTACTTCATCAGACTGAAGCAGAATTTTCATCTCCATATCAAATGGCAGGTGCACAATTGCAGCTTTGACTTGGAACCTGCTTTGATCTTCAGCCACATCCTATATGCTACTGTAACCGAGCCTGGTTTCAAACAGCAAAACTGTGTCTTGATTGCATTGTCTGTACAACAGAGATGATGGGGGTTTGAACAGATCCCGTTTAAGGCGAGATCAAAGTGAATACTGTATTGTTTGTAAGACTGAGAGTTTTGGGACTTACCAACAGCTCTGGGATGTTTTCTTTTTGGTATTTGATCATGTTGGCTAACCTTTTGCTGTTGTTTGAGCACTTGTGGTGCTTTTGCTAAATGTTTCCTATTCTTATATCAAATTTGTGTTGCTGCGTCACACTGGAGGTTAACTCTCAGACTTCGCCAACTTTGCAACTAGACATGTAGGAAAAAGTTTCTAGGACAATCTTGCTGAAGCAGCTAACTGCTCCTAAACCTGCCGAGAGTACCCACATGGGAACACTTCTCATGACCATCTCAACCCGAAACGTACTGAAATAGCCAGGTGTGAAAATCTGTTAATGTATGCATCCTTTGCTGCTCTATAACCGTGGTGTGTGTATATTAATCCCATGCCTGAGATAAAGTGAGCTCTGCTGTCCTGAGAGAGATGCTTCTATTTCATATCCTGTATTTTGCATGTTCAGTTCAAGATAAATGACCTACTTTCTTCAGCACAGTTCAGTGATTTTCCACCTTGTTTGTTTAGCCACTATCAGAACATTATTTAAAGTGTTTTTTTTTTTCTTTTTCTTTTCTGAGATGTTAGAGAGCGTTAGGTACATACTAGGGATGCTCCGTTCGATCGTCCGGAGATCAGTATCGGCCGATAATCACATTTTATGACTCGATCAGTACTCACTACACTTGGCCCAATCCAAGTTGATGATGTAAACGTGTGAGGATATACATGATGTGTGGGGACATAAATAATTTGGTGCCACAGTCATGTCATCCCCGGTGTGGAAATGCTGTTTCGAGAAACCATGAAAAATTTGCTATTTGGCTAAAATCACAAAACAACCTGCTCCACTTCCACACTTCCACTGGTCTGGAACACCACCTTCACAGAAAAGCAATACAAAGAGTAAAAAGACGACCATAGCTTATATTTGTACTGTATAATGAACAATATTGGATGAATTATTCCACTATATACTTGGATTTTTAAGGGTTCTTTCCTTAAATCCTCTTTTACAGATCTCTCTGTCTATTTTTGCAGGGACACTTAAAAACTGTATTTTGTGTTCACTTCTAACACCTATGAGTCTCTTTTAGGGTGCAAATATTTCTTAAATAGGGAAACACAACAAATTAAGCATATTTTTTTTTGTTGTTTATCTGTCAGAATGAAGAAAGCATTTTAAATCATCAGTGTACATACTTTCTTATATGCCACTTTCATTAGAAAGTATTTACCTGCAGTGGAACTAACTGTAAATACATACCAAGTAGTTTTGTAATGTACCAATGTGATTTGCATGACTAGAATTGTCTCTGCATCAGCGTTTGCGTGGGAGATGATGAGGGCCGGTGATAGATAATGGACAATTTGATTCATAAAGGGAAAATGTCTTGTGTGATAAGCAGGCCAATTTGTCACATGAAGAAGCGCAGAGAGTGCATAAGAGTGATGAGAAGTTCCCATAGTGATCAATACACTTCAAAACAGGGACATCTATATAGAGACCCGCATCTCGTCTTTTTCCTGTATCAGTAAAGGCACATATCTCTTGGTTGTGTCAATCAGCACAACAGGCAACCGATGGATGTGTAGGTGGAAATCAAACTATCTGCTGGGTTAAAACAGAAAACACAGCTGCGGTGCAGCTAATTAATAAAAGTAATTATACACTGACCTTGGATCGCAATAATCATTGGATGGTTTACGGTGTAATGAAGTGAACTGAATTATGAAGGGTTTTGAAGGCTTGTTGAGTTGTACTAGGTGCATTCATATGCTTGTGGAATGATAATGGTGTTTTGTTAAGCACTCCTCATGTTCAGTCATCACACAGCTGCAACTAACAGCCCACATTTTTATTTCTATTAAAGAAAAGAAAAAAACAACAACTAATATTCAGTGTGTGCCCGCAGATGACATAAAAAGGTGATTATTGGGACAAGTAAGTCAGTGTCACTGTCTGTAGTTAGTGAGGGAAAACATCCTCAAATTATTGGTTAAAAAAATATAAAAAAATGTCCCCAAAAAATATGTGGAATTTTGGAATACAGTAGAATATGGTAACTTTCCACAGAAGATACAATAGAAACATTTTTTTTACAAGCTATTAAAAAATTGTCCAGTTTGCTTACCACTGACAACATTTATGAGAATCCAATAAAGCTATTCTGTCATAATACTGACAACAACAACAAAAAAAACTTTATAGCATGCTCTTTTAATAACATAATGCCTTCCTTCTGGTATCAAAAGAGATTAAAAACACAAGTATAGGGATCCTAGCCATTATCTGTAGTTTTTAACGAGTGCACAGCTCACAAATCAATAAATTATGCAAAAATAACAATGGGTAGCTGACAAAGGCAAATTTTCCTTCATTACTTCTTTTCAATGATCCTGCAGTGTGACAAATGAATTTCCAAAAGTGCAATTATTCCATGTTTAATTTCAAAATAATATTATGAGATCATAAAAATAACCGGTAATTAAAATACGCTTTGAAAAAATGCTGTTTAAAATGTTGGATGTAGTTTAGAAAGTCACACGGCAGGCAACTATTTATAATAGGTATTAATCTATTTTGACACATCGTTTCCAACAGTTACCGCAAGCATCTCCACACAAATAAGTAAAAAATGTGTTAATGTTTAGTAATCAAGCATCACACTGCAAAACCAAATCCATGAACTTGCAAGTAGTTGGGAGGTAAAATATATATATGTATATAAAAATTGTTCTAACTTAATAGGCTTGAAGATGTTTACTTCCTGTTGGGGTCTTTATTAGAATTATTATCCCCATTGCCCATTCATAAACACATTTTGCCCACAAAGTCATCCCTTTTAACCCATTATCTTTTTATATTTTAAAATGTCTTATGCAATATTATGTGTTTCCCCCCCTAAAAGGTCAGAACAACTGCCTATCATGTCATGTGTTCAGATTTTAAATTAGTATCCTTTTGAAAGTGACCATAGTTTGCAGTCTTGAGCACGCAAAAAGCTAAAATGGACTGGCAAGAACAAAATGTTCAAAAGGGGTATTTTTACTCTGACTCATCTGATTTGTTCTACAATTATATACCACCATACTCAGGTACAGTATCATGATACCATTTCTAATTCAACTCACATCAGTCTGTCATGTAGCTCTTATGACTTCAGGTGCACTGCGAGGTCACAGCACTCCACTGTGGCGAAAGCTCTTGTTGTTTGAATAATTGCATTTAAATCACTCTTCTGCTCTGACAAGAAGGGAAAAGCAAGAATGAGACATGTTAGTGTCTGATATGCTCTGAGTCTGATGGTTTCATACTTGCCCTTAATGTGCTCCCTCAAGCTTTTTTGCAAATTAACTGATATCCATGGAAATGGAGGAAGAGCAGTGTGTCAGCATTTGATGAAAAGTAATGAAATCATGAATGATGATGAAATAAATGAGACGAAAATGTCACAATAATCCACAAGTAATCCATATGACTCCAGTTAATCAATGAATGTCCTGTAAAGTGTAAAGCTGCCATTAAGACATGTTTAATCTTACCATCGCTTTTGGCAAAATTATAGTCCATAATCCATAAAACGCTTTAGCCAGTGAAAAAGTCTATGCCCTGTTGTCCTTACATCAAAATCCACTAACATATTTGTTTAGAATGGTTTTGGCTGTATTTCCTTGTAAATTGTTCTTGATTTGTGTATACTGTAGATCAAGCACTTGATTCATATTTCTCTCCCGATTCAGATAAAAGGACTGAAGAAGACGGCACCCATTCACTGCAGAGGATCCACTGGTAAGCAAGTGATGCTAAATATCTCGGAATCGTTTCTAATGAAGAAAAAAACTCATCTACATCTTAGATTGCCTGAGTATGATTGTATATGTATATAAATATATGTGTGTGTGTGTGTGAATGTGTGTGTGTGTATAGCCCAACTGAAGCCACATTTTTTAAATTAATGATGATAGATGAGGCATTCCATACAGCTCTTAAAATGTTTCAATATTTTAACCTTGAGAAAAAACACACAAGCACCGCGTTATTGTCTACCAATCCTAGTTTAGGCATTCTTCCTCAATACATCACAAATCTATCACTACTGTATCAGGTGGGCTGATTGTTCTGTATAAAACTGAGACCTAAATAAATTATATTGCTGATGCAACAAGATTGTACCTTCTATTTGAGCTCAGATTAAGTAGTTATACTCTTCTCCTCAGTAACACCTCCACCCTCCCGCACCGTTACAGCCTGAACAGTACAGAATGCGTAGGTGTTGCTCTTGTGCAGCAAATGCATGTGATCCGAACCCCTGGTAAGCTAACGTCAGGAGAGGTTAACACACTGAGAACGACATATTCTCCTTTCTTCAGCTTGTGGAAGGCCTTTCACATCCTCCTCTTCTCCTACTCTCACTCTAGGCAATCTAATAGGGAAGGAGTTTGGGAATGGTGTACCTCCCTAACACTGGCTTCTCAGGGGATGAAGGATGCCTGCTGCATATTCCTTGTGTGTGGGAGGTTTGAGCTTTGCGGAGCAACTTTTCTAGCATGAATTAGCTAATTATCATTGTTTATAATGCGAAGGAGGATTAATTTTTGACAAGGCCTGTGTATTTCTTCTACACAGTGCATCTTTTATTTGCTTTGAATTATTGAGCTCACCTCAGTTTCATGTTGTTTTTCGTAGCAGTATAACCTGGGCAGCTGATTGTGTGCTTAATTCAGCATATCATGTTAGGAATTTACTTCATGCAACGAAAAGAAAAACGATGACATCTATTTGCCCTCCAGGACCTGTTGAATGATCTCTCTGTGAAAATATACTATGTATAAAGTCAAAAGTCTGATTGCACAAGTGTTTTCCCTAGCAAGCTCAAAACCTGAATTTGGATTCCCCTTATGGGGAACTTGCACTGTGTCCACATGTGAAACAACTCCAATCACACTGGCCCATGTACCCCGTGATGTCACGGGGGGGCACCCGGAAGTACATGAGGGTTTCTGTTGAATACATCAACAACTTTTGTTGTCTTCAGAAGCCGTTTGTTTATCAGTGCAGACATTATGGAGAAAACCAATACAAAAGTGTGCGACAGTGTCCAAGGTTTCTAACACCTGAGGACACACACAATCTATGTGTTATGTGTCTTAGTGAGGAGCACACACTAAATTTGCTCTAAATTTGCTCATTGCGAAAAATTCTCAATGAGAAAGTTTTGTTCACATTTGTCGAGGGATGAGGGAAAAGTGTCTGCGTCCTGTGGTTCAGGTCAACCTGCCTATGCACGACAAAGACTTAGATTGTGGGGTTCGTTGGTCAAGCTTGCAGAAAAGTTTGAAAAGGGTATGGACATTTCGAAAGGTTCTGCTGCAAGCTCAACACTTTTTCTCTTGGGTCATCTGATCCCAAGGACAGCACTATTGTGATGAAAGGGGCGGGGCCGAGAGCCAAGGGAACGGAGTGAACCTGTGGAGTAAATGCTAATGCGCGATACCTGCACCACTCACCAGTTTGAGTCCCACGGAGGAGCTCTGGAAGGATAAAAGGAGGAGTGTCGACAGTGTTAGACAAGAGAGGACCAAACCTGTACTTTATTTTGTGTTTTGGTTCTGTTTATTTGTCGTCCACAATGGGCTGTCGAGCTATTTTTTGTTTATTTTATTATTAAAGTTTTGTTTAAATGTTCACCGGGTCCCACCTTTTTATTCCCATGACTACAAACTTTGTTACAACTATATTATCTCATCTGGTGAGAGTGAGGATGTGAATGTGGTTGGTGATCGTAATGAATCTTCCCAACCTAACTCCGGCCCCACAAATGGGGAAATGCTGGAGGTAATGCTGCACACCACTAAGAGGCTTGATTTAATCTGGTCACACGAAACGCAGAAGCCCGTCCGTAGCAGATTGGACGAGTGCTTTTGGAGAGACATTTGTGGTTAAATCTTGCAGACATCGGGAAGAAGGAAGTGTGAAGTGACATTCAAAGGAGAAAGGAGAAAGCCCTTCTTCTTGATGTTCCACTTTCGCCTTCCGGGCTTTTTGGCACTTTCCATTAAAGCACTGGTTGAGAAGTTGCCTTCAGAAAGTTCATTCCCCACCATTCCAAGTCAAATATAATGGAATTTAATGAAAAACTGTGTAAATGGTGCTCTGCAGCGCGGCAGGATTTCAGTCGGTTGTACGAACATATCACTCTTTTTTCTCACGTCATTAGCTTAAAATATGCAACTTTACTTGGTGTCAGATATATTCACGTCACCTGCGGGATATAAACTAATGCAAAATGATGGTAACAATGGGAACATTAAACACATGGGTCAGTCTTGCGTGTTTTGTCAAGTTGTTTTAAGCACTTGAGGTGCTGCTAATGTTCGCAGCCTCTCAGCTGTGACAGCAAACATACTCCTGTCCTTTCTCCACTAATGCAACAAACGAATTACTTAGTAATGACAAGAAAAAAGTAGTGTATACACACCGTTTCATTGTCTGTTTTAAATTGGCATCTAAAGTGTCCCACTCTGTGCACCACGCAGTGTCAAAACAAACAGAGCAAGGTGTCAGTGATTTTTTCTCTAGAGGCCGCTCTCAAACTGTATTAGCTCTGTATTAGTATTCTGTATTTTTTTTTTTTTTTTTTACCTTCAATTTCTTTTTTGACCACTTGCATCTGCCCAAGCAATGACAGTGAAAATGTTTAACAGCTTTTTTTTGTAGGCAACACACACACACACACACAAAAAAAATAATTTTCTGTTTCTATGTGTGTGAGCATACACCTAAGAGGTACACAACGGCGGCACTGGCCTGGGAAAGAGTTCTAGATCATAAATAGCAGCACTTCTCTGCTAGATATCTGGCATAATAGAAAAGCAAATCACTTCTCAGCCTCTCAGCCAGCAGCTGAGTCAAAGGCAAAAGATGATTTCTGTGTAAGAGCTCCAATCTGTTCACTTGTGTTGTTGTGAGGCATTCAGCATAATGACATCAAAGATTACAGAGTTGACTCACTGGAGGAAGAAAAGGACACACAGGCCACTGGACTATGCCATTCATTACTGCTCAAGTCTACTCTCTACTGGTCTTACTGTCAGGACCCAAATGACCAGTTTGTCTTAGATGTGGAAAGGTTCTGGATGAATGCACTGCATACCTTTGGGATTAGGTTAAGTGGTATGCTTTTCTGCTGTGTCTTTATCTGTGAAGTATAACACATAGAAATTCTATCTTTACATCCTACTAACACATGAGTGTTTTCAATTAACCTTCTTCTTTTCTTCAACCTTTTCTGGTTGAAAAGTGACTTTATAAAATAGCACACAACACACACACACACACCAAAAAATAATAATAAAAAACTGGTGCACTTGAGCAGCATGAAATGAAAACTACCCCACTAAAAGTTATTCCATTTCTGGGCACGAGGAAGAAACTTTCTGTGATTACGAAAAACCCTGTTCTCCTGGACACCTTCGAGGCATGGCAGGAATCACATAGACTCTTGGGTTTAAACACATCATTATTTGTGAACACTCCTTGTAATGATAGAACTCCATAATCATCCGGAAGAAGGAGGCGGGAACCGGCGCACAATCAAAACATAATTTTAATAATTGAAAAATAAACAAAACAGCGCGTCAGCCCCTCACAGCGACTGAAGCGCACAAATAAAAGCAAACACATAAAATAATGGCCCAGGCCTGGTCCTCTCTCGTCCTTCACGGTCGTCGCTCCAGTTTTATATCCTTCCATCTCCTACGTGGGACTCGATACTGGCGGTGGGGCGCAGGTGTAGCTCATCTCCAATCACTACACCTGGCCTCACTCCTCGTTCCCACGCCTCTCGGCCCCGCCCCACTCGCCACACTCCTTTTGATGGAAATCCTAATATCCCAAGTGCCATTGTTGACAAAACTATACAAAGATGGATTAAGAAAGGAATTAAAACAATTGGTGATCTTTATGTAAATGGAATATTTGCTAGCTTCCTTCTGTTATCTGAATTATTTAACTTGCCTAAGGACAACCTTTTTAAATACTTACAAATAAGACACTGGGTAAGAAGTCAATCATTGGTGTTCCCTAATATATATGAAAAATCCCTATTTGAAGACGGACTGCTCGATATTAGACATACCTCTACAAAGGGCTTAACCAAAAATGGGAATCAGATCTGGAGTGTTCTCATGATGTTAATGATTGGTGTACTCTTCTAGAAAAGTCACAAACAGTTTTGGTTTCAACCAAGCATAGACAAATTCAATTTAACATTTTACATAGAACATATTACACCCCCTACAGACTAAACAACATTAATGATGGGATCTCTGCCATGTGTCAAAGATGTAAAATGTCTACTGGGACTCTTCTTCATATGCTCTGGAGATGTCCAGCCTTAGAGACATTTTGGAAGTATGTCATTGCAACAATTTCCGAAATATCAAAGAATCGTATCGATCCTGATCCTAAAAGGGATACAAGGTGATATTAGTTCACTTCGCATGACCTATCATGAAGGATATTTTATTCTGCTTGCAAGCACTGCTGCTAAAAAATGCATACTTAAAAACTGGAAATCCACGAACCCTCCAGAGCAAAAACACTGGATTAATGAGCTTTTATCTTATAGTACCCCTGAGAAAATACTTTATTCTGTTAGGCAAAATCCCACAGACATTGACTATATTTGGGCTCCTTTTCTTGATGCACTATCTTTGTTAGGCTCTAATGATTGACCAGTTTGTATATTAATTGTTAGGTGTATTTTTCCTTTCTCTTATTTTCTTGCTTCATCTCTGGACATTATTGTTTTTATTTATTATTATTGTAATTCTATCTAACGTTGTGACAAATGTTTTGACACATTTGAGACAGTTATACCATGTGTGGGTGGGTGGGGGGTTGCTCAGTGTATTTTTCTTTTTACTAGATGTAAAAAAAAAAAAAGGAATTTTCTGATATTCTTGGTAATTTTTCTTACTACATAATTTTATGTATATTCACAATAAACTTATCTTTACAAAAAAAAAACTGGTGCACTCAGGAACAAAACAAGTGACTGTCCTTTTGAGTGGGTCACTGAATTATTTACAAAATGGTTCGTTCAAAAAATTGGCCATGCATTGCTGCGGATTTGTTTGGAATGAAAATACACACACACACACACACACACACACACACACACACACACACACACACACACACACACACACACACACTGCTGTATATATAACCTAAACACTGCATGTGCTTAATAGAATGGAACAAGACATTCAAATAGACATTCATGTTTGCAGAGCACCTCACTGGATGTAGAAGGTTCTGAAGTATTTATTCATGATTAAAATATACTGACCCCATGACATTCAGCTGGATTCTCATGAGCAAATCCAATTTTCTACTGATAATTATTATGATAGTGTAAGTAGATGGTGGTTGGTGTATTTATATGCAATCATCTGTTTTGGGGGCAGAGGAAATTAAGATCCTTTTCTTTGTGAGACAATGAGTAGGAGGTTGATATTATCTCAGTGAAAAAAAAAAAAAACTTTAGTTTGAAGCATTTCAAGATTTTGTGTGAAGATGTCAGTCTCAGTAATGACACACAAGCGTCATGACATTCAGTGGGTTGAAAAGATATATAAAATAAGAAAAAATAAAAGAGCAAAACAAACGCACCAAGACATAATGACGTTCCGTGTTCTTTTTATGTGTTATAACTGTGATCCTTTAAATGATTTGTTTCTGTGCATCACGTGACACAAAAACAATCTTGTTAATATGAGTTCTCATGCTGGCATTCCATTTAACCAGAAAATGAGTCACAGACAGAGATAATTTCTTTCTTTTTCAGTTCTCTTCATAAGTTTGGGTTCAGAAGTCACTGGCAAATGATTCTGAACGAAAATACTGAAATATTTAAACAAAGAGAACAGGCTTGGTGAGTTATACATTTTAAATGTCTTAGAAATGTTCAGAATTGCATGGGAGTCTTTGTTTTAATACATTTTTCATTCAAAGACATAAGACTTCTATATCTCTTAGTCTGAAAGGTTCAGAAAATCTCTGCAAAAATGTTTTGGGTCAAAGTTAACGTGTACACTTAAAATATTATGCATATGCACACAGTGCATTTTATACATATTAAATATGTTTAGCATATTATATATACATTATATATATATATATATATATATATATATATATATATATATATATATATATATATATATATAAAGATAGATAGATAGATAGATAGATAGATAGATAGATAGATAGATAGATAGATAGATAGATAGATAGATAGATATAGATATAAAAATATGTAAAATAACAATATAAAAACTATTTTGGAAGTAGTATGCTTTAAAATGACTGTACAAGAAAATATATATCCCTTTATATTTTAGCCACTCACAATATTTAGGGGATCTCTGAAATCAGAAAGTTAAAAAACAATGATTTATAGTATTATATCTACGGTTTTCTCAATAGACTCCCCGTAACACATATCAGTACAAATCTAAACACTAAGTCATGGCATCTTTATTTAGGTTTTCAAGGTTTCTGTTCAGTTTCTTTCTAAAGTTAAAGCAAAACCCTCCTTACCAAAGCCCAGACTTGAAAACACTGAAAACACTCAGACACAGACCAAATCGGTCATGATCCTTTCAGTTCTGGCCTGGAGATTGTTGGAAGTCTAAAATCTCCTTTAGCCTTTCAAGAAGCAGTGAAGGAATGATACGAGCAAAGTGGTTTGTTGTCTGCCTTGCTTGTCTTCACTTCATTAATCTATGTAACCCAGTGCACTCCTGATCGAAAATTTCCCTTCAACTTCAAGGTGACATTTTGTGGCAGAATGCTTCTCTGGTTTCTGTTTCAAATCTCTGTCAATGGTGTCCACTTCAATCTGCTCTGTCTCGATCTGAAGTAGTGAATAAACCCATCCTCCATTAACTCAGTGCAGCGCTTCAGTCTTAGCCCCTAGTTCTCCTCCATCTCCTCCTTACACACAGAATCTAGAGATTATCACAGCCTGACTGGGACAATGTGGTGACAGCTTGGGGGTGACTCATTCTAAAAGCCAAACGATTATAGAAAAAAAAAGGACGAGCAAAAACCTTGTGAACTGAAAGAGGGGGGAAAACATAAATGCTCCTGAACTATATGAAGAGTTTGTGAATGTTTCGAGGTAGAAATGGATTGTGCGTCGAGCAAGGATTGAGTGGGATCATTGGTGTTTAATAATGGAAATTCCATAATGAAAAAAAAAAAAAAACGATCAAATTATGATTTGTTGTCTTGTGGAAATGAATGTTGGAAAAAAAAAAAAAAAAATACAATATAAAGATATTAATATGTAGGTATCACTATGTTCATATGTTATAACAACCAAAAACCGTGCTTAGGTTTTTTTATTTTTATTTTTTACCCATTTTCTGATGAATAGAAAATTTAGCATTTTTCAGCATTTATTTGAAGTGGATTATTTTTGTAACAATATGAAAGTCTTAGCTGTCCATTGGACCATTTAAATGTGTATATAAAGTACACACATATATTGCACATACCAGGAATGGCACTTGTTTGCTCACTTTTATGACATCAGTGGGCAAGAGAAATATCAGGAACCACTTCCTGTCTAAAATTCTTTGGCAAGCCTGTGTTTGATGAGAATAATAAAAGTTTCTGCACTTATCATTTAGCATTACTTGTCACTGTCATTCTGTTGCGCTTAGGAGCTTGTGTCACTAAAACAAATTCCTTGTATGTGTAAACATACCTGGCAATAAAGCTCATTGATTCTGAATAGTATTGCACTAATGTAGCCTTATGCTGATTATGGTGGTACCTGGAATCCTGATAATATAATGTCCTCTCTGAAGCTTTCATTAAGAATATAACCAGTCATGAGCGGAATTGCATATTTATGGGGCTGCTCAACTCATTAACAGTTTATGTTTTTCTATTAAACCCATTTGAATGCATTTTTATGTGTACTGTGGCTGTTGATGTGTATGATCAAAGTGATCCTGATGAGGAACTGGCTGCTGTTGTTTTGAAAAACCTGAAATATTTATCATGCATTGACTAATTCCATTTAAGCTTGTAAATGTTTTATGTTTTTTTTTACACACATCTGAACAATGAGATAAGTGTAAAACGCTGTTTCTGTGTGCTCAAATACAAATATAACCTCAACACACTGTTTCAAGGAGATGGGCTTAACTCAACTTACCTAAATAGGACATGTGGCTAGATCAACATTCTTACTGGTCCTGGTAAATATATTGCTATCGATCAATTCGATTTTATAAGCAGACAGGCAGTTCCAAACTAGAGATTCACCGTTTGCAGTTTTCTTGGCCGATTCCAGTTTCGATTTTCCAATTTACAAATGTAACATCTGCATCCACTATTCATTCATCCAACCGCCAGAGGGAGCTGTCTCCTGAATACTGAACACTGCCGCTTCTTCTCTCATCACTTCCTGTCTACACCCGTTATAAGCCATGTTGTTTGTGCAATATGTTGCGAAGTATTGCCAGTTTATCCTGTCTCTACCAAGCGTTTCTGATACTCACGGATTGTTTGCTTATATATGTCTTTTGCCTGCCCTTGACCTTGTCTTTTGGATTGCTGATTTGGATTTGTTTGCTATTTGGATTGACGCTATTATATACGACCCTTGGCTTGCTTACCGACCACGATATCTGCTCTCCATTTGCCTCTGTTTGTGCTGTTGTGCTTAATAAAGCTCTGCACATGGATTCCAACCCACAACCGAGTCAGTCTTCGTTACAACAAAACAGATTGGCTCGAAATCAGAAAGATTGAGACTGACTGGCCGGTCACGGATCCGGGACGATCATGAAGAAATTTGTCTGATTCTGATCCCTGGGCGATTTATCGTGCATCTCTATTCCAAACCAGACATGATGAGATCAAGCAATACAATAAGGCTACATCTTTTATGTAAATCAGAATATTGGTATAGTATACCAGTATCATTACTATTTATAGTGTTGGTTTATTCATTAAATGACATGAACTAACTTTGTTCAATAAATTTGTTTAAATATCTATTATCTACGTTAACGTTAGTTAATTAAAATACAACTGTTATTACTGTTAGTTTATGATAGTTTAGCACTTGCTACCGGATCTGCAGTGAATGGCTGCCATCAGAATAAAAGAGCATGCAGCTGTTAAAAACCGCACAATTGTCCACAAGTAATCCACACAACTCCAGTCCATCAAATAGCATCTTGTCAAAAAAAAAGCTGTGTGTTTGAAATCAACAAAACCATCAAAACAATTTTAAATTAAAATGGTTGATCCCAGCTAAAATACGAGTCCTCTATCTAAAGATTATTTTCCAAATTTGATGTCAATTGATGGACAGGAGTTGTGTCAGTTAATAGTGGACTACTTATTGTGATGTTTTTTTTTCCCACTGTTTCTGACGGCACCTATTCACTGCAAAGGATTCATTGGTGAACAAGTGATGTAATGCTAAGTTTCGATGAAGAAACAAACGAATACAGTATCTTGTATGGCCTGAGACAGTTCATTTACATTTTCGACAAAAGTAATTTTTTAAAAAGTAATCCTAACTAAAGTTAACAAATCGTCCCCTTGGAATTATAAGGTTCTATCTGACATTTTTGTCAAAGTTGAGTTATTCACATATTCTTATTCTGTGACAATTTATTTACATTATGTAATGTTTTGTTTTAAGTTGTGTATATTTTGGGATTTTTTATTGAAAAAACAAAAAGGTTCTATCTACAGAAGTCTATGGAACACAAAAACTTTAAAGCTCAATATCTCAAAACTACTCAGAACGCAGATAGAACCTTTTAATTCCAAGGGGACGAAATGGAATGTTATAAAGTGTTACCAGTATATCAGTAGTAACCAGTAGCAAAATGTGTGTTGTTTAGGAAATGCTTTTTTTTTCTTCTTCTTCTTTTTTTTTTGTATTTCACAAAATTAGAAAAGTCACATAGTTTTGAAATTATATTATAGGCAATTTATGACAATTTTTATTTTTTGGGTGAACGATCTAAGAGTAAAATGGAAGCCAGATCACACAATGACACATGGAACGAGATCTAACCTACAGTAATATCTGTAAACATCCATAAACGTTGTTCTTACTTTTAAATACCTCACTGGAAGTAAGCAGGTGACTATACTAAAGAGAATCAACGGCACTAGAGGGTTTGTGTGGGTGAGACTGGCTGGCCAGCATGTTACTATTGATGGGTACCACAGTGAAGGATTTCCGTAGCTACACATGGTTGCCTAGGACACAGACTGACCTAGACATTTAAAAATAGCCACCCTCGGTACCACCACATTGAAGAGGGACTTTTGAAGCCTAGTTATGTTAATGTATTGAAACTCGTTGTCCATGTGATTTGCTCAGTCACAACACTTTATGCTCACACTATTTACTTGAAAAAAGAAAAGAAAAAGAGACGGCAACGTGCTGTCAACGCGCCAAAACTTGCTGCCTTTCAAATGACTTTCGGCTCAAAGTATCTTATATCACTGACTAAATCTTTGTTACCAAGAAGGTCATAACAAAGACATGCATAGGAGGACAATCGATTCAATGCAAAGTTAATTTCACCCCTTTTGGTACAAGCTTCAGCAGAAATTATATCACTGCATCTTCATTTTCCCTGCTACTGAGGTGTCATGTTATAAAGGCATTCACAGGAGACATATTTTGTGACATCAAAATCATTTTAGAGGAGAGAGAACAGCTATTTTTATTTGCCTGAACCTGGGATCAAGAGAATTCAGAATCCAGACAATGCTATATGCAGGGCCCTTGTGATTTCCTAGCACGCTTTACTGGCAATTCTCTTCAGATGTGCCAGAGACAGATTTCAGCCTTTATCTAATGTCAAGAGAAAGCTTGTGGCTGAGCTCATACAGCTGGAGTTGTGTATGCAGATAGGAAGGGTTTGTCCCATTACAAAATGTCCCATTCTACTCCACTACTGAAGTGGCCATTGAAAAGGACTATTTATGGAGTGTAATAGAATATATGCCAAAAGGACTAAAGGTATAGTTTATACAAAAATATAAATAATGATACAAATCTGTATAATAATAATAAAAAAAAGAACCACAAAGACAAAAATGTTAAAGCACTAGTTTGTTCAGATAACAGGGCAGGGCATTTGTAGGGCATTTTTACATTTATAAAGCCATTATTATTTTTTTTTTCTAAAATTGTGCATCATATTTTCAGTCAAAATCAAAAACTGAATAAGTCAATAAGAATAATAATCATTTTGGCTGTTCTTTGCAATGCAGAGAAAACACAGAAGATGCATTAGAAGGGCATTTAGATGCATGTACTCACAGTTTAATACATAACATAAATGTATTGAACCTGCAGTTACAAATGCATTAATTCTGTTTGATATTTTAAACTTAAAACGTTGAATACTGATTTTGGAAATTATATTAAAAAAAAAATAAAAAAAAATGTAAAGATACTTTAAATGTGAAATTAAAATTGCCAGTAGGTGACAGCAAGTCACTGTTAATTAGTGAGTCATTGCGATTGAACCGAATCATTTAAACAGTTGATTCATTCAGGAACAAATCTCATATGTTGCTTCGATATGCAAATTGCAATTATATTTGTTGGTGAAACAGAGCAAAACCAGTCAATATTGTGTTTGAAACATAAGTGTCTTAATATGAAATTTTAGTTTATTGAACTGCTGTATAAATCCAACATCACATTTGCAATTATGCTGCTTTTTGCCGGTAAAAATGTCAGTCATCGCGTGGTACTGATTAGCTATATGAAATTATATATAAATATATTTCCCCCATATCTTGAATTTTGTGATCATTCTAAATACAATTTAATAAACTGAATCATGCAGTCAAATAAAGCACAGTGGTCTAACCTACTAGACTGCCTATTGCCTTAGCTATACTTTAGCTAACTTACATGGTAGCTCATGAGACATAGATGTTAGCAAGAGAAATTCACTATTTAAAACTGACTTTTGTCTTTTGCATAATTAGCTGTAAATTCAAGGCACAGGTAGTTTAGGTACATTCACACTGCAGGGCTTAATTCTCAATTCCGATTTTTAAAAAAAATTATATTTTTTTGCAAGGCCATTCACATTTCCAATTAAATGTGACCTTTTGTGATCTCCTGTGTGAACGTGAAATGACCCAGAAGTGACCCGCATGCGTAGAAGAGTACTCAACGGTGAACGACGTCACTTGTTGTTTGCAGAAGTAGCTAACATTAAACATGGATATCAACAACAGTGTAGTCAACAGCGGTGCTCTTTTTGCAATATTAAAGTTATTTTTAGAAGAAAATTAAAAAGAATGAGGAGAGCAAGGTTTTGTGGAGCAGTGTTAGCAACGTCGGTACAGAGAAATGTGTGGGTGCGGAGTTGCAGCCAGGAGTGGTGGGATAATGATGTGAGTGGCTCTTCTCGTTCCCGCCTACTTCAACGCAAAATTATGACATTTGTAGCATATTAATGACGTATGGGTCGGATACATGTGGCCTGGCCGTTCAGACGGAAGTCACATTTCAAAAGATCGGATACATATCGGATTCAGGACCACATACCCAAGTGGCCTGGGTCACATTTGAAAAGATCGGATCTGTGTCATTCAGACTGTCATGAAAAGATCAGATACAGGTCGCAAAGGGGCAAAAAAAATCGGAATTGGGTCGTTTCAGCCTTCAGTGTGAACGTAGCCTTAGTCTCACCTCCACATCAAGACAAACACAACCAAAAAGGGAGGGAGGGCTTCATTTCTGCAGCTCTTTGTCTGTCAGTGATGTGCATGTGTCGATCAATGTGTGTAGTACTGCTGTGCTGCACGGAAATGTGGAGGGAGAAAGGCATCAGGAGAGTCTCAACATTTACTGACCTGACCTAATATTTTGAATTTTTATTTGTTTGACAGGGAAAGCTGGGCGCAAACAGAAACACACGCACACATATATACATATATTCAGTTATAAAAAAAATACAAATAAAAAACTCCCCAGAAAAAGGGCACAGTGCATTTCTGTATTTTTGCAACGCATGTGTTTTCAAACTGATGAAGATGTTTTCTTAATTTGCTTGTGTTTTTTTTTTTTTTTGCATGTGTAATATTTATTTATTTATTTCATTTGAACACTGAAAAAAATGATTCATAGAATTTACAAAAAAAAAAAAAAAAGTATGGTAAGTGATTACAATCCATTTATTTTAGCTACATTTAAATAAACAAATGCTGAAAGTTAATCAAATAAATTAGTTTATTCAAATATAGCTAAAATAAATTGATTGGAACCACGTACCATAAAATTTTTTAGTAAATTCAATTAAGAATTTTTTTTTTTTATTTTTTTTTTTGCGAAAGCACGTTGAGCTCTCTAGGCCACAGTAGAAGAGACTTCTTTAAAAAAAACATAAAAAATCTTACCGGTTCCAAACTTTTGAACATAAGTGTATAGATCAATTAAAAATAAAGATCAAACAAAACATTTTAAATAAACAGTTTATCCAACATTTTACATAAAGATTATGAATTCAAACATAAACTTAAAACCACATTGTCAACGATTTTGAAGGAATAGTTCACCCCAAATTTGCTAGACTACAATGACACCTCTCATCTGTCTGAGAGCACCTACTCTGTAAACCTTAGGCCACCGACAGGGGAAGCTGAAGGATGACACTCAGTTTGATGCTATCAGTCATGACTCGGCTTCCAAAGGGGTTCATTGATTTTTGAGCTTGACATTACCTCATCACGCCAGCCAAGATATCCACATCATTTCTGCATCATGTTGTCATTACTTTTAGCTGTGCGGCAAATAACAGTTCAGCATGGTAAGTAGAATGATCTTACATTTTAATGTAGATCTTAAGGCTCCAATACTATCAACTGTGGTTTAGGGACACAAGGGATACAAGGAACAGGGATGATTAATGCTAATTTATCAGTCCTATTCAATGTCTGGTTGCTAGCTGACTCATGTTCTATAGAACCATTAAAATCAAATTATATGGCGCTTGAGACATGTTTGTCTGCAGTGAATACTATAAAGTTGGCTATTTCAGCTTTACACAATTAGATTGATGAGCAAAGCTGATTGCTCATGTGGACAAAAATCAACCGGCACTCAGTAAGGCTTTGAAAATCATGGTCAGTTATTAGGAGTATTCATATTTTTGAAGAACCATTACAGCATCATATTACACACTATATTCAAACCACAGTGTTATTTTCATTGCAAATCTATTCAAGCCTCATGTTCAACCCTGCCATTCACATCACACATTGCCTCTTAACAGAAGCCCTCTGAATAATTTGATCATCTCACACTGGCCATTTTTTACCCCTCCAAAAAGCCTGAACACCCTCAGGCAGCCATTGGCCAAGGCCAAGCTTGAATCGCTCAGTGAATGGAATGACCGCTGACTTCAAACTGACAAGCAGATGTTGGCTGATGGCTGCTTTCCTTATTCAGTACCTCCTTAGAAATCCACCACTTCAGCCTCAGGGAGAAACTTTTCCCATCTGCAATCGGTTTCTTTTGGCACCGCAAGGACATGCACCATCCCATGTCTTCCACTAGTGAATATCCTGAGGCTTTTATGTGAAATACAGCAGAAAAGATGGCCACTGGCGATTTTTCTACGTACACTTCAATAAATATTTAGGCCTAAATTTAAGATCTGTGTTTTAAATACACAATGACAAGTTTCATACTTTTATTTTCAATAAATAGAATTTATAATTGTTTTAATCTCATATATTTCAACTAATTACTAATTAAATATTACTTGGTCCACAGCTAATTGTTTTATACAGATTGATTTATGAAGCAAACCACTAGCTTGCTTCAAGCTGTTCCTTATTAACTTCTTCTTGCACGTTTTATGGTGAATTGTGTAACTTATTAATGGAATATAATTACTGTTTACCGTCTGCCTCTGGTTCTGTCAACAGATTGATGAACAGACATGATTTATCTTTCCGTCTGATTGATGGCTGTCAGCGGTTGGGTAGAAGACAACAAATCCAATCATTCCACGCTCCTTCTTAGCGTCATCAAACCACGCGATTGTTATTGTTTTGGTAGTGCGCCATCTCGTGGCAGGTCCAACAGCCTGTACTTTTAATCTCTCACCCCCATGTCATTCCAAACCTGTTTGGAACCTGCTCAGTTCATCTTCGGAAAACAATTTGAGATATTTTGGATGAAAATCTGGAGGTTTGAGACTGTCCCATAGACTACCAAGTAAATAACAGTGTCAAGGTCCATGAAAGGTATGAAAAGTCGTCGTAAAAATACTCCATCTGCCATCAGATGTGCAATCTGGGTTATATGAAGCGATGGGAACACTTTTTGTAAATCCTTTTGCGTCACTCCATATCACTGTGCTGCGTAGGCCCCTATGTCCTCTTCTGTGTCCTTTTATTTCAAATCAAAGCTAAATACACGTAGAAACAGTGCATCCTTGTGGTGCGGAGGACACAGAAGAGCATACGCAGCATATGGTGATATGGATAGACTCAGAGGGAGGAATTATCAGATTGCATTTCTGATGGCAGATGGAGTATTCTGAGTTGGATTTTAATAAAGTTTATGCAAATCTTAAATTTTATAGAGATTATATTGAGTGTACCATAATATAATGTATTTTACTGTATGTGTACTTTAATATTATTAAATATAAATGTGGGGGATCGTAAAAAAACATTATAAAACAGAATATATATATATATATATATATATATATATATATATATATATATATATATATATATATATATATATATGTGTGTGTGTGTGTGTGTGTGTGTGTGTGTGTGTCTGTTATTTATTTATTGTCTCAGATTGATGTACAGACATTGAGTTGATATCTGGAGCAGCACACTTAAACTAAACTATAAAATATTTCTTCTCCACGCATTAGTAAACCAAGCACATGATCTGCAGTGTGAAATGTGCCATTCATCCTGAGCCCAGGAGTGAATGACAAGTGACAGCCAGGTTTCATCATGAAATAAGCTCTCCCCGGCCTTATCAGTGCAGCCGAACCAAGTGAAAATTTGATTTAGATGTATATGCATCTCAGTGTATGTGTTATCAAAATATAGACTCAGTATGTAAACACCACTGACTGATACATACAGATTTGATGGATCTTGATAAGTTTAAATTCAGAAGACAGAATTGCTGCCAGATTTGTAATGGCAGTAAACTGATGAACTGCTGGGATTTCAATATCTCTCCCACAGGTAGGGTTTCAAGGTATAACAGTATAAAAAAAAAGAAGAAAGGATCAGTACGATACCAACAGTTAAGTTCTGCAGTTCAGACAGTGTGACGAAGCATAAAAGCAAAGTTACTATTTTCAGTGTAAAGATACATGAATGCCTGTTTTTAGATTTGGACCTGAATGCATTAATTTTCATATATAATCTTCTAAATCAACGGTGTCTACACTGTTGCTCCTTTTTATTTATTGATCGATTTTTTTTTACCCGTAACATACCCATTTTTGCCAAATAACATCAAGCAAAAGGACTGTCAATAAAAATTAGCCATTTGGGCTAACTTGGGTACATCATTTACATTTATTTGAATAAAAAAATATATAAATTACATTTCTGAAAATATGTGGAGTGAGGATAGAGAGTTTGTCAAAGTACTGTATTTCTTTCTTACCTCTTTATATAAACAATAATTTAATTATTTTTAATCTTTTTTTTTTACATCTATTCCATGCATATTATCATTTTCTGATAACCATTCTATGACCTGTCTTGATTTAAAGGGATAGTTCACCCAAAAATAAAAATTCTGTCAGCATTTGCTCATTCTTAAGTTGTTCCAAAACCTGTATAAGTTCCTTTCTTTTGCTGAATACAAAAGATGATATTTTTAAGAATGTTAGTAACCAAACTGTATAAGTCAATGGCTACAAGTAACTTCAAAATATCTTCTTCTGTGCTCAACAGAGGAAAGACATTCATAAAGGTTTGGAACAACTTGAGGATGAGTAAATAATGACACATTTTCATTTTGAGGTGAACTACAGTCGGTATAGAAAATAATCACCCCCTTTAAATTCTTCTAGGCAATGATAAAAGTCTTTGATTTAAAAAAAAAAAAACACTTCTGAATTGTGCCTGTCCACAACTTTATCCCAGATATCTTTAAACAGTGCCATGCCACCCATAGTTGATTGTTTGCTTCAGTTGCACCATCAAGAACTGAAATGTTCCAGTAAAGTTCTTTTCATGCTGAGCTAATCAAAATGACCACAGCCGATCACAACTGAAAGTCAAATGGCTTTGTTTTCCATTGAGAAAGTGATTAGCTCCACCTGATTGAGTTTACAAGTCATTTTTAGGAGGGGGTGATCCTTTTTCCAACTCAGTTTTTTTTTTTTCAGTGGGTTTTTTTTCTGACATGTTGGTGTTATATCTTTCACTTGAATGTTATAATGTTATAAAATTGCACTGAGCAAATACAGCTAGATAAAACAAAAACTGTGTCTGTCCTCATTCAGGATGCAAAGCAATAAAATGAGAATATTTTAAAGGGTATGATTCTTTTCTATACCAACTGTATCCCTTTAAAGTGATCCAGTAAATGTCCCCAGTATATGCAAAGCTATCACATCCATTCTGTATGGTGCTGATTCAATCCTGCTTACAGGTACCAAAGTTTATTGATCCTGTACCATCTCTAAAGTTAAATATCCAGCAGGTGGGCATAAGGTTATCATAATCAATCAAAATCAACATAGTTTGGCAAAAAAAAGGGGGGGGGGTGGGTAATGAGCCATTGACTCTCCCTGGAAAATGAGTGCAATCTGTAATGGGTGAGCAGAAAGTTAAAGCTAACTGAGGACGAGATCAATACGCAGTTGAAAGAGCCAATGTCTGTGGGCAATCAGTTGTGGCCAGGCCCATAGTCAGCAAGAAAAAGAATGAAGCCAGAGGGACCTTTCCACCTTTTCTGTAGGGAGTTGTGAGCTGGACAAGGATCCGAGCACAGACAGACAGGACCTTTGCCTGCTCTGCAGGGTATTAACTGTGTTTTGTGATGGCGATGATCTGCCGCACGGACTAATCCCCACGTTCTTTTATATAATTGTTACCTATAATCCACAGGATATTAAATGGCTCATGGAAAATTAGGTGCAACTAAAGCGACCTGCTGTGTTGGGGGAAATTGACCCAGTCTATCCTCAATTTTCTGCTAGGCTGTTAATTTATTGTGTAGATGTTGTGCTACTGGAGTGGTGGTGTATATGGGGAATGTGAATGAAGCCTTGAGAGGACCAGATCTGTACCTGTGCAAGCTCTTTCCATAGAAATCTATACATTTGCTTATCTGTAGTAAGGTTTAGTCAGTTTATCAGCATCAGAATAACTAAAACACAAACAAAGACTTTTTGTTAAGACAATTAATGACATCTTAAATGTATTAGCCCAGCAGGAATTCTGGTGCCACAAACAAGTGATAACGAGAGAGAGTTTGTCCCTGTTTGACAATGGTTTTTTGAACATCTTGTGCATAACAATGATTATTCTCTATTTTGCTAATCCACCATCACAGCGTGAACTTGAATAATAATGGCTTGATTTAATTGCAGGTAAATTACACACAGTATTTCCTGCCCATTACAAGTTAGTTTGGTAGTTAGCTGATAATGGTTTTGCATTTATGTATGTATACAAATGGTGTATGCCATTAAAGATAATTACAGGGATAAGGAAAGCAGAGTACAGAAAGTTAATTACAAGTTGAAGAGTGTGCTACATCATAATCTAAATTTCAATAAGGACCAAATAGCATAGATAACATAGCTTAATTTATATCTGTAATACTCTTTGTTTAATAGATAACTAAATTAAACTTATTGTTAATTAATATTTAAACAATAACTAAAATCATTTTTTTTTTTTACATAATTATTGTTTAAAAATAATCATTCATAAATTATGTTTAAGTCAGGAAATCAGTTAGCCTCGCTCATGAATAGATTATTAGATGGCATAATCCTAAAACAATCATAAATGATTTACTGGAAGGCAGGTAAGTAGGAATCATTCATTAGGATAGCATGGATAACACTTCACATTTGTTAACATTATTTAATGCAGTAACTATCATAAACTAACAACAAACAATATATTTTATTACCAACATCAATTAACCTTTGTTAATGTTAATCAAAATGTTTATGTTCATTTTTGGTGAACAGCACAGGCAACGTCATTCAGAACTCTTTGTTCACTTTCTTTTACTGCAGATTCGATAGTGTTGCACCACACAAGTGTGAGTAACTGCTTTTATTACGTGGTCACTATTGCTTTCTCTGTTATTACAGATCATTTCATATGGTCTGAGTATTTATACATTTTTTTCCTAAATAACAGCAGTGTTAGTCTATTAAAAGTGGGTGTTTTTATTTCCGAGTCTACAATCCGTCAAGCCTATTCAAAGAGTGTCCCGATAAGGGGGGTCTAAACAGGAAAGAAAAGAGCCTATTACTTCTAAATTAGGGAATAATTAAACAAAATAATAAAAAAAGTCAGTTCATGACCCTTTTAACTAATTTTAACATAACATTTTTTATCTTAAAAAAGTGCAAGAGTAAATGCTGAGATCAACAAAGATGCTGTATTAAAAATTGGTTAGTTGATGTTAACTAATGCAGTTAACTAATCTTAACAAATGAAACTTAAAGTAAAGTGTTACCAGGTTTTTTCCTTACTTCTTGTGGCTGTTTGAGCAACTTTACAAGCAGCATGTAGGCAGAGGCTCCTGCTCATTCAGACTACTTTTTTTTTTCTTTAAAAATATAATAATAATTTTCCCCCAAAATTCTAAAAGCTGCTGTGGAAAGGTTACAATGATTACTACGTACTTGTACGTCAGAGGCAACCCATGCAGCATGATGACGCTCTAGAAGTGCATTAATGATTCAGTCCCACAGCAAAAAACCCTCCCACTGTATTCAGTGCTGTGTCTTCTGTGTAGGTGTTTGTTCATTTTCTAGGGTTTCCAAACTATGTAATACGGCAGTGGCCAAACAAAGGAAAGCACAAACAGCAGGATTGGAGCATGATGGGAGAACGGATGCCTTGAGGAGGGAGCTGTTGAACATTATCAGATCTCATTAAGATCTTCACTATATGACAAATAGGCAACAATGTATACTGCTTTAATATACACTTTAACAATATATTAGATTTTTTAATCTTTTTGTTGTGTAAAATAGCTTTTATTTATCTTTTTGTTGTGTATGGTGTAACGTCCAGGTGCAAAAATGCTATTTGCTTTGTTGGCTGAGCTAGTCCTTTCACTGATGTGCAAATAACCTGCCTGGCAATGTTATTGTATGTGTGGCATTTCAAGAAAATGAAATTGTCATGGACAATAAATGAGATATCGGGAGATAGAGAGACACAGTGTCACAGAGCACAAGATAATAGATAAATGTAAGCATATTTAAATGTTTCTCGCACTCCCTTTGCATTCAGACAACTCAGAAAGCCCACACAATAAACCAAAATGAAAAGATAGGAAGATTACAATAAGTTAGATATTTCAATTGACTTCCATTCATGCTATTGTGAACACCTAACTCATCAGAGAAATGAAACATTTCTGAATATGCAAATAAATCACGTGAATATGCATGACTTGGTTCGTTCCAGAGGTCATGACCTCTGTTCCATTCAGATGCCAAAAAGTATTCCAGTGTTCCAAACTTAAACTTAATGTTTAGACCTTGGAAACTTTTTAACACTCTTGAATATTATTGTCTGCTGTGAATTGTAAGAAACATCTCCCTTAAGGCTTTAAAACGGCCCTTAACACACTGTTAGGTGACATATTGATCAATAGCTGCTGTTTCTTTAGGTGGTTGTTTGGCCGCTACTCATTATCCAACAAACATTTCTCTTGCACTCAGAGCTCTGGGCTGTAATAATTGGAAGTGAATTTTCAAGGATGAAACTGATGCATTGGGAACCAAAGACAGAATGGAGCTCTAGAGAAATTTCACATCCACCAGAAGTGATCTGTCACCATCGTCCACATTTACATATGATTTCTATTGAAGCGCACATAAATATGGAACAAGCTGCTGCTCTATTTAATTTTTTATTACTATAGTAGATAAAGGGAATCAAGTGCAAACTACTGTGCAAAAAACAGAGATATTATTTTCCTCTGCTGCTTTCTATGTCTCATTTAAGTCAGAGTTTTTATATTTTTCTCTGTCTCCTTTTTTCTTCCTGTGTCTTTCCCCTGAAGCTTGTCTGTGCCTCAGGGAAGTTGAAGCTTAAGCAATAGGCTCACATCTCAGAGGGATTGCTAGTGGCCCTGCTTTCAACTCAAACCTACATCCTGTCACACCGATGGGACTAAACTATAAGTGTTGAATGAGTGAAAGAAAGAAAGAAAGTGAGAGTGACTTATAAAAAGAGAAAAAAATACATTAAAGGTCCCGATATATACTTCAAGCAAAATCGTAGAACAAACTTCATTTAGAACAAAATCTGGCCAAAACTAACTTCATTCTGTGTTTTCCGGCTGCAAAACACCTTCGTACAACCAATGATCCATGCCGATTACATCATAGGAGGTGTGCACTGTGGCTCCGCCTTCTTTCACGCGTAACTCTTCTCTGGGTCAATTTTGTCTGTCGAGTCCCTAAAGTTGAGATGCTTTATGGTAACAAATTAATTTGTGCTTCTGATGAAAATAGACACTGACACTGTTTTTCATGTTTAATACTGCTGATTGCTTTTAAGCAATATATTGAATAAAGCGCCATTTAAATAAACGTTAGGTGACTTCACGGGAGTGCTAATTTGCAAAGCTTGTGCAAACATACCCGTGTTGCTATGATCAGATTTTCGTCCCAAAAATTCTTGATGCTTTCTCCATTTTTGTTAAGCTTATTTTTTTTACTGAGAGGAAAGCACGCTGTACATGTTTACATATTCATATAAGCTTTGTTTTCATCAGAGTTGGCAGCGTTGGGATGTTCGCTAACAGTAACTGCTCATGTATTTCGAACTTCGTATTACCCCTAAATGAAGCAGGAAAAGGAACTTTGTTTTGAGTATATCTGCGGCCTTTAAATAAAAAATGTTCACCCCAAAATGAAAATTATGTCATTATTTTTGCAGTTTTATGGGGGGGGGGGGGGGGGGTGAACTATCCCTTTAAATTCATCAAAACAAAATGCATGATGACTAAAATAGCACAGTTTATGAACGGGCACTCACTCACCATATTTATTGATGACACAGGTCCAATACTATTTATGTAGATGTCAACATCAATGACTGTTGGTTTAACTGCAGAGAGAGAGAGAGAGAGAGAGAGAGAGAGAGAGAGAGAGGAATGACATTAGTCTCATTACCATACAACAAACATGTTTCTGTGAAAATAGCTTGAATATACTAATCTAAGAAAGTGTTACAGTTCCTGAAATGTTACACTCTCCATCTATTTATACATCCCGTGTTTTCTGTTTGACAATGTTTAATGAGTTTAATGAATAAAGTGTCTGTACACCAAGAGGTCATAAACTTGTGATGCCATTACACTGCATAATCTTCTCACTCTTAAAGGATTTCCTCTTTGAGCAGTTGATTACAATAATCTACAGTTTTAAACATTGGTTTGATTGACATTAAATGTGGCTGAAAAGCACTCGTCACTTCTGAGAGATGAAGTGGAAAGTTGGGGCACAAAGGAAAGGAACTGTGAGAATTTCAATATGAGTGAAAGCCTGCCTGACAACCCTTCATTAGGAAAGCATTTTCTGTAGCCGAAGAGATGGAAGAGGGGTTCATTCTTCACAAAACCAACAAAATGACAAAAAGACAAGTACCATCAACTTCATATCATCTGCATTGTTCTCAAGAAACACAGGATTTTAAATTTTCACAGTCATTAAACATTCTCACTGACAGTCACCACACTGTTAAATCGTAAGCTACATGTACTTTTTAAATGTTTAAATTTAAATTTCAAAAGATTTGATTTTGTTTTTTTGGGGATGATGTAAAAAGTTTACTTTGTCATAATCTTTGAAAATTGTAATAACCACATTTTCCCTTGATGCCTTGGCCGACCTCTGACCACTTCAGTCCTCAAGTCAACAGTCAACAGTGCTCAAGTGGGCAAAACCCCTTCAGGTGTACTTACTCGTAAATATGAGCATGACATTGTCAGTCTCCAATCTCATTTCCCAAATGCCTTCTTCACTGAGTGTGCATCAAAATAAAGATTCTCATCTGTGCAAGAATTAACAGTGTCAGTTGCCTTAATATCTTGCATGATGTCTTGAAGTAATGCAGACAGTACTACATCAGGGTTCTGACATACAAAGTTTTAACCCAATTAAAAATAAATAAATACAATTATTTAATAGATTCAAAAATGAAAACACACACACAAAAAATGTTTAGCAGAATTTCCAAACTAGAAGGGTCCATATAACTCATGACTTGAAGCTTGAAATTCAATGGAAAATTGTTCATTTGCTTAAAACGTTCAGCTCCAGTCACCAATCATTCATGGAGTCACTTTTAAATATGGATAAAAGCATAGACATTCTAAAAAATATCCTTGACTGGTTTCAAAAGGAATTTGAGTTGGACTACTTGTTTAATATGTTGTTTTCTTCATTTTGTATTGACTGGACTGGACTGATTTTGATTTGAAACCAAAACCATGTTCCTGGCTGAGTACTTACTATTACTTACTTACTACTGCTAGAAACATGAAGCATTTATTAGTTGAAGGCAATACTTTGTATCTGTTTTAATATTCTATTGGATATGTTTGATTAATTATAAAGAGCTAAAACACACTGCTGTCAACTTAGAATGTGATATGGGAAATAACAGCTAAGTACCATGAATATTTCATTACTCACGTAAGTCACAGTTCATCATCCAATGTCCTATTTCACAGCTTTGAAAATTACATTTATAGTTTGTAATTGCTTTCAATTTACAGCAATGATACAAATTAGACAGATATTGTTGCTGTGCTATGATAATGTGCAATAAAGTTAATGTGCTTAGTGTTTGGACCTGGACACACAATGTTTGTTTGTGCATCCATATAAGATTTATAGATCTCTCCCTGATGTCTGCCAGTGTCATGATAACTGAGCCATCACCATCCACAATTTTTGCACTCTTTCTCTCTCACAACTTCCTTTGAAAAGTCAGGGAGCAAGCATGGTTAATGTTATTCCGTGTAAACTAGTGTTTGTTAATTGTGGTCTGGTGTCAGGTGAGGGGGTCAGGGTCCTGTCTCCAATAGAGGATGTCTGATCATTAGAGTTAAGATGAGGACAGGCACCTGCTGCAAATGCACACTAACTCTTTACACACAGATATGGCCACCTAGCCAAGAAAAGAGAAGACGAGTGATGAGAAAAAGAGGCAAACACAGGTAAAAAATAAATATATGAATGACTTTGGAGGGATGCATAATACTGGCAGGAGTAAAACCCAGAAGGAAATCAGAGTAGAGAACAGACATTTAATCTTACACACAACAATCAAGATCTATTTCAGTGCCTATTTGAGTGAATATGACACTGCATACAGTATTTTTATTGTAAAATTATGAATAATAATGCTCTTGATAACTTGCCGTATAGTTCTTCATCATGTTTTAACCATCTTATCATGGCACATGAGTAAATAATTTTTTTGCATTCCCATTAAGTCACCAAATTCACTGATTTATATTCACAAAAGACTGAATGCTACTTGCAAGCAAAACAATCTTATAATGCGAGTAATTAAGAGACTTGTCTATGCTTTGGTAATGTTGTTAGGTCATTCGCACTATATGAAAATCACCGTGATCAAAGGCTGTCTTCACTGCAAGCTGCGAAAGACCCTATAAGCAACCTCATAATTTACAAATAAAAAAAGAACTGATGGCAAGGAAATCTTGGACAGAGAATGATACAAAAAAAAATAATGATAATATATAGTTAATAATAATAGTTAATGGAAGTTTTGTGTGTTGTTTCAAAACAAATAAATCAGAAACAAAAAGGTATCTTGCATCAAAAAATGTAGTTCAAATATATTCCAATAAACATGTGGCTTTGAATGTAAGATTGAAGAACAGATTAATTTAGTTAAAGAATTGTGTAAATTATTTCTATAAATAAATATCTAACACACAGTGGCTCTTATTAATACTTTATACAATATATTATATAATAGGAAGTGTTTATGATGCACAAAGAAAGGGAAAAAGCAAACATCTCAGTCCCTAAGAATAAATAAATGGTCAAGACAAAGTCAATGCAAGAAGTAAATCATTTATATGTATTGGCAGACAAAGTTAATTACAACCAATGATTAAACAAACACCCTAGAATGTAATCAATACCAGCTAAATAGAACTAACCAATGAACCATTTGACATTTTAAGCAACACCCCAAGTGAGAATGAACAGTACATCATGCCTTTTGAGGCAAGTGAACTTTAAATGCAACATCCACAACTAACTAACTAAATCATGCTGATTTGGTGTTCAATACCCATTTCTTCTTATTATCAATATTAAAGTACCCCTTTCATTCAGTGTGCAATGTAGCTGTATGTGAATCTAACAAATCAGCAAAGTTTTAAAGCCGATCATGCATTATAAATACAAAGAATCAACTCTGAACTAAAAGTTCTCAGTAATTCAAATCCCACTTCCATGATGGCTACACGTCACAGGGTAACACATTTGCATAATGCTGCTCTACATTGGCTGGCCGCAAATAACTTGACTCGCCCTCAAAAATGTTGATCCAGGAACATGTTGTACTTGGTGAAATCACGCTCACCATACCACAAAAGTACAAACCCAATCTTTTTATGTGTTCCCATCATTTTACTGACAACTGTTTATCTGAAAGATGTCTCGGTACCCAGTTTATTTGGACCAGCTGACTCCACTGAATCACAACCTGTAAGTATGAGAAAATATAAACATCTATTATTTATACAGAGCATTCAAAATTCGAAACTATAGCAATGGCCATATAATTTCCAACACACACTGTACATGGTAGAACAATCACAACAGACTAGGCCATCTGACCAATCAGAGAAGAGTAGGAAAGGAAAAGCAAAGGAAAATGTGGAGAAACTGAATCTTAGAACTGCTTTGAATGAATAGTTTGAGAATCGTTGGAAAACGAGGTGATATGAAATAATTATTTTCAGAAATCAAAAGACATCTTTTTTGACCTCGCATGCATGTAAACCTATTGTAGGAGACTCCCAAAACAATATTAGGAACCTTAAAAAGGCATAATAGGGGCACTTAAAAAAATTGGGCTGCTTTAGATTTTTTTTTAGGATTCTTTGATGAATATAAAATTAAAAAGACCAGATTTAGCATTATAATGAAAGAAAAGCATTCATTTCTTTAGAAATAAACAAATTACCTTACTGACCCCATATTTTAATATATATTAAAATGAATAAAACTTAATCACTAGACTTCTGGGGCTATCCAAAGAAGTACTATATAACTGTATGACACTCCTAAAATGGTACAACAAGTTTTTGAATGGAAAATTGAGGAAAAGAGAAAAGGAAGAGAGAAGAATGGAGACAAGCTGAAGCTCAATTCTGCTCTGAACCCTGTGACACTCTTGTGCTGCTCAACCTCTTATACATCTGTATTCCTATAGGACTTTGGGCCTCCCTGCATCCTCATCCATGCCTCCACATTATCGAACCACGTCATGAACAATTCATTGGTGGGATTTCATGCTCAGCTTCCACCCAACATTTAAAGAGCAATCTTTTAAATGTATTAGCGGTCCATCTCTACAACCAACACAAACATCATTATGTAATCCAGTTCAACACAGGCCTTATGTCTTGGCCAATTAAATCAGAGCTGAAAGTTTTGCAGTCTAACAACATGATTATGTCACATGCAGATAATAGGGTTTATCATGCATTTTTATGCCATTGTGTTGCTGAGGGACATCCCTTCCCTTCAACATCACTGTATTTGTTTTTAAATGCAATTTGACAAACAATCATTTGATAGACTAATGGCTTGAGTCCTATTTTTATTAAGCTTACGTGTATTAACGGTGGCATAAAACAGAATGCAGGCTTCTATAATTTTACAGTCCTCTGATTTTATCCAAGGGATGCAATCTTTAAGGTGGGTGTTCAGTTGCTAAGAAGAGGATGTAAATTACGCTGAGCATGTTGACAGGTAAGGCTCACAAGATTTGCCACGAAAGCTTAGGAAGTGATCAAAGTGTATCATGTTTGGCAAGTGACCATGTCATGGATGAACGCAAAGGCAATTTTTGTTTTACGTTTCCTGTCAGCCATCATCATAGAATAGAAACAAATTAGCAGCAATCAACCCTGCATGGCTACATTTGGCCCCTGCACCATTATGTTTCCTCCCAGAGCTGTGTGTGTCCATCGATGAGAACATTAATATGCAAGCTTTCTGCCCAGAATCACCATAGACACACTAATTAAATCACCCGCGACGGACCGAGAGCAGGAACATTAATGATGACATCCACAACCCCATAAACAGTCATTAAAACCCTCTAAACTCAGAATCCCTGACCTTGTTAATGATGCGGCCATTTAGAGGTAAAATGACATTTGATGAAAAGTCTGTGGCAAAACCTAGTAAGTTTAGTCTGAGTCCATGTCTGCAGCTGTCTATATGAACATAAAAGGAAGTTCATAAGAAGCTGATCCGACATGTAGCAATGAAGTACAGTGGGTTTAGAAAAGAATCACCCCCCTTTAAAATGATCACATTTTGTTGCTCTGCAGCCTGAAATGAATACGGACACAGTTTTTGTTTTATCCAGCTATATTAACTCAATGCAACTTATAACATCCAAGTAAAAGATATAACAATAACATGTCAGAAAACAGCTTTTAGTCTGTTGGGATATGTCTCTATTACTTTGCACATCTAGACTTTGTAATATTTGCCCACTATTCTCTGCATGTGACTTGAAATCTGCCATCTTTACTCAAGAAAGCCTGGTTACTTTGAACTAATCATTTGAGAGATAAATGCCATGTGATCACTAACAAGTAAATTATGTAATGACAAAACTGATTGACTGACAGCCCCAAAAGAACATGTAATTATCCTGCTATGATGAAAAATAGGGGGAAATATAAGTATATACTTTAAAAAGAATCAAGAATCAGATAATGATATCAGATTTTTTTTTTTTTACTTATACGTGGTACACAAATAAAGTTAACTGTTGAACTTTGCATGTAGCTAATTTAATACTTGAGCAAAAAAAGAATGAATACCTTATACAAATATTGAGAAAAGATACACAATTTCCTGTGAAATTAATGAAAATGTGCTTACATTTATTATGAATATTTCCCATTTATAATGAATCCTAGTTGAGATTGTTGCAATGCATCAAAAACCAAAGTGAGTATATGCAGGATACAAATGATTTAAAATTTGTGGATTCAATTGAATTTAATTGACTATAGAAATGCCATGAAATGCCCATTGCGTGTTTCTGTTTCTGGTTCAGCAGTACAATATGTAAGCACTCTAGATGAAGTGCGAACAAGAACTGAGCTTCACTTCATGCTATATATGTCCATTATAGTTTAAGCTTGCTTTAAAATCATCTGCATACATGAAGACAATTTAGGACATCAACAGATTACTATACAAGTATACATAACAGTATGATATTACACTATCAATGAGATACTCAGACAATGGACCAAAAAATACATATTTTAAATATAAACATGTACAGTATATATATTTTATCTATATAATGTATAATTAATAGTGTACATGTATACTAAAATGTTAAACATTCATCATTCTTTATATCCTTATGCAATATCTGTTTATTCAGCCATAAATGGAATGTATTTTGATTGTATATTCATGGCCAAATAAATTTAAATTCATAAAATTATTTTTTAGTATATGACGGGGTTTATAATTAAGCTCCTACTCAGGGGTGGGTCTACATGGTGGCCGTGGGAGGGCACCGCCTCCCCCTGAAATTTGATTGGCCACCCCGGGAGCCCCCCCATAAGATGTCTTGTGATTGGTTAATTTTATGGCCATTTATGGTCATTTTATAGACTCTACTGAAGTTCGCGATTCAGAGAAGTGCAGCGTCGTTTTGCATATTTTGTATCAGTTTATTATGTGACAGTGACCACATAGCAAGATTGCACCAAATGACAATATGCACAGAATGTTCCATAATAATAACTGTCTGGTGACATGTTACTTGATAATTCATGAGAGTAAGTCAGTTAGATAGTCATTTAAATTGTCAGGCCTAACTAAGTAATTTAAACATGAAATTACATGGATGCATTCTGTGCATTTCATTCACAATTATAAAATTCTTTTTTTGAGATTGAGAATAACAGACACACATAAGTGTTTCTTTTGAAGGCAGGGAAGAGAGCAGTGCAAAGCCATGAAAAGAAGTAAAGGTATAGGGAGTTTCTTTCAACAATTTTTTTTACTTAATGGATATATAGAGGGATGTCAAAATTTATAAAATTTTTTGCTTTATTACTGCGTTCGTTTACAAGTAACTTTATTCAAGTATAAAAAGTAATACAATTAATAGAATTTACGTAATATACTGTAGAATTTAGCTTTTGTTTTTTTTGGGACACTGGCGGCCACCCCATTTGGAGGCAGTGCCCCAGCATGTCCCCCCCCCCCCACTGAAAATGCTCTAGACACACCCCTGCTCCTACTGTAAATAACATCAACTCAACAAAATCATTCAATTTGCAATTTCACAACAATATCATACACAATGCATATAATCGCAAAGCCAGTATAATAAAGGCCAACCAAAGCTCAAATTTCTTTATGAAGAGTAAGACTGACAGATATAGTAACAATCTAGAGTGATTACTAAAGGCATCTCAGCAGCTGCCTCCAAAGTGTTGATGCTAGTGATGATTTTTCACGTCTAGACTTCATCAAAGTCACACCAAGCAAGAACTAAAAGAAACAGACAGCTTTTTCATTCCATTTTGGAAATACAATATTTAACGGATTTCCCCCAAATACCGTTCCTTCTTTAAAAAAACTGCTCTGTTGTGCTTTGCTTTCAAATATATATGCCTTGTATTTATTCTCTCTGAAGCCGTATGAACACCTATTCATCAGTAGTCAAAATTAAATGTGGACATGAGGGGTTCTGGGAGGCTAACTGTAATGAAAGATTGCTTAGGCAAATCTAGAGTGCAAAACTGCATCAACTCCAAAACTGCAATGCCGCCTGAGATGCTACAGTTCAAATTTCATCCCAATCAGCTGCCTGCAAATATCCACAGCCTGCCGGAGATTATATAAAAACTGCAGAAGCTCTGAGACCTTGGTCGTGTTAGAAAGCCATACAATTTTAATGTTATTCTGTGTGGGAGGAGCTGAGGGAGGTCAGACCGTCACAAGCAATGGGTAGTACGATACATTACTGGTAACTTACACCGCTGTGAAGTTTGGAGTAGTTGTTTAGCTCCATTAGAGAAGTGTGTGTTGCCCTCAGGAAAATGTCTGTGCTCTTATTCATTAACCTCAACTGACCTGAGCAAGTGAAATAACAGCAGGGGGAAGCTGAGCACTCACCAATCAGCACTATGGCTTGGGGCAAAACGAATGTCCCCCTTAAAACATTTGCTGGAAATCATCCAATAGCTGATTTTAAAAGCTTCTTTGGTTAGTGTCTAAAGTCTAAAAGAACAACGCAGTTTTTTCTGCATTCTGTAGGATAAGGGTCAAACTACTTTTAGAGAGGAGGAAGCAATGACCTGCCAATCAAACAACACCTCTCCTTGTTGCTATACTTCTACATTGCGTTTCAGACTATAAAAAGACCTTTGGATTCATTGTGGACTAACATTTCCAATGAAATGCTCAACAAAACTGCAAAATCACAGAACATTGTTCTAAATCGCAAAGCTGAACTAAAAAGTGCTGAATGTTCCTCAAAGCACATTTCTTACCGGAAAGATCTTTCACATCATAGTGGTATTTATGAGTCAACAACAAAGAATCGCTGGCCAACACCTTTCATCTCCTCCTGCTTGGCGTGGGTGTATTCATAATGTTCTCACAGCATGCAATCCAAATTTCAGCACAGTTCTGCAACAAGACAAAGCTTGTGTTTACTTGCATTTTACATATGAGCTTTGATTTCCAGTACACCAATGGTACCTCTAGGCTTCTAATGGATCATAGGAGTATTTGGACCAAAATGCAGTAGAATTCTACACCCCACTAATACCACAAATTGCTCTATTATTTATAACCTCACACCAGTTCTCTGTGTGTAAAGTTGGCAATCGAAAAACACTGAATGCATTAATCGTCCAGATTTTCTTGCTTTGGGTGATGATGAACTCTGTGAATGCATCATCAGCCAAGCAGATGTCTTTGAGGCCAGCTTGCATTTGTGTTAAAAAAAAAAAACACACACTCCAGTGTCCGATGACATACTCCACTCAGCACTCCATGCTGTTTTTACAGATTATACTTTAAATATTTCACGGTTTACAGAAACACAATATCCCTGTTGTCACAGTGGCCAAGAATACATTTGAGCCAAAAATATGATCCAGTAACCAGCTCCATGTCTATGGGATTCAAAACTCTGAGAATAAATTGACAATCTGGGATTCAAAATCTCACCAAGTCGGACTCTCCATGCTGCCAAGATGGCAACAGCCGCCTCCGGCTAACGTCACAGACATTATGTCCATGCTTTTATAAAGTCTATGGTGGGAATTTACAGATTAAAGGGTGGTGATATTATAATGAGATCCCTTTGCCACGTCACCAAGGGAGCTAAATCAGACACGCTCGTCTTCTCAGACACTTGCAGAAAAAGGGTTACCAAAACAAAGTTACTGGTTTAATCTTTTTCATGTTTCATTGGTTGGTAGATGCACTGGGGACCTTACAGCACTTAAAAGTCAGATTTTCATGATGTCACCATTATTATTATTATTTTTTCTATTCTATCTACTTATTTTTCTTTGTGTGTGTGTAGTGTACATATAATCAATAATTATAATGCTGTCTTTTTTAACTTTTATTCACCGAAGAATCCTGCAAAAAATTATCACAGTTTCCAAAAAAAAAAAAAAAAAAAAAAATTCCAATAAGATACAATTCTTTGCTATTGACTAAGAAAGAAATGCACTTTGATGAGCATGTAGTACTTTTCAGCTGTGTTTTTTTTAAAAAGGTTTATTTGTATTCTTTTTTTTTTTTTTTTAAACATCCATAGTAAACATGTTGTCCACCATCTGTCCACTTCTGCTAGTGCCATAGGGAGAATGCTTTGTCCTGGTCCAAGAGAAGAAATCGCAGGGAAGGAGAATCAATAGATCTTAATCAGAAGATGTGGTCAGAACCTCAGCGAGGCAGATGATGCCTCAAGAAAGGCTGACGTGTGGGAGTGTGTAAACATCCCTGGGGGGGCGAGTGCAGCTGAACTGTAGCAGGGTAATGACCAGTCAGAGGAGGAGTTTATGTCACAGTGATGTTGAACCATATCAATGTCAAACACTCAGACGCACAAGAGACATCTGGGGAGATGGGGAGGGCATGATAAACAAGGCTGATATGACCAGTGGGCAACTGATCTCTCTATCATATCTTTCTCCCTCTCCTGTCTTTTCTCATCCCATCTTTACCTATCTTTAGCTTCCATAATGGCCTGATTTTTGAATTCTTTCCTTATATATGTAATTTGACCCTAAATAAAGGGCATTGATAAAATGCTTCTTTCACTCACATATACAGAATTTTTTTTTGTCAGGCAGACACCTATTCCCATCAACTACAGTTTAGAATCAAATAAAATAAAAAGTTAGTCTTTCTTTCTGTAATTTTGCTATTATTATTAATCAGAAATCTGTCCATCACACATTAGGCCATGCATAATGCAACATACTGTAATAAGAAATTACAGTACATTGTAAAGATTCATCATAGCTGTATTAATATTCATATCTTTGCTATTCATTATTATTTTTAAGAATTGTATAAATGTATAGCTATTTCTTCCACCATGGATTCATACAAAAAGAAAAGATTCCCCAGCAAGATTTATTTATATCATCAATTTATATCACATAATGTTATCGAACAAAATACATATAACATTTTAAAGACTTTAACTTTAAAACTTCATGAACTTTCATTGAGCTCCAATGCAAACCAGTTACTTATAAACATGTTTGTCATCTTTCATAATGAGTGACACTACAGCTATGTCCCCAACTCTCTCAAATTCTCCTCTACATCTCCATACATCACCCATTTATCTTTTTATTCTCCTCCATTTCTCTTTCACTGCAAGCCCTTACCATAACCAGACAGGAGCCTTTTAGTAATTTTTCATGAACGCTGGATTGAAGTGTTGTATTGTATGTGTTTGTGTGTAAAGGAAATAAAGCGAGAGAAAGATGGAATGTGACAGACAGAGAGGAGTCCTGGAATTACACCCTAGTCAATTAGTGTGACATACGCTGACAGAGACGCCACACAAAACAAAGCTTGTGGCCACAGGCACAGTTTTGCCTTACTAGTGCAGATCAAATTAACAGTGTCCTTGTCAAGGCAAGTTATTGCATTATTCCCATGGAGAGAATTTATGAAACTTGGCAGAGATCTTGTCTGATTGTTGGCATGAATGATACAGCAACAGGTGAATGATATTGAATGTGGTATATTAGTTATCAATATCCATGAATCATTTCTGTGATTGTCCTTAATGTATTTAACTACAGATAAAGCGATACACAGGGAAAAAAAATTGAAATGCAGTGTACCGTATTTTCCGGACTATAAGTCACACTTTTTTCATAGTTTGGCTGGTCCTGCGACTTTTAGTCAGGTGTGACTTATTTATCAAAATTAATTTGACATGGACCAAGAGAAATGAACTAAGAGACGTGAACCAAGAGAAAACATTACAGTCTACAGCCACAAGAGGGCGCTCTATTCTGCTCATCGCTCCTGTAGTCTACACTGAGCAGCATTGAGCGCCCTCTTGCGGCTGTAGATGGTAATGTTTTCTTTTGGTTCTTGGTTCTAAATAAATGCGACTTATAGTCCAGTGCGACTTATACATGTTTTTTTCCTCGTCATGACGTATTTTTGGACTGATGCGACTTATACTCAGGTACAACTTATAGTCCGAAAAATATGGTATATAATTACTCAGGTGGTTACCCTTGATTACTACTTTTCAGGTCTGGAATTTACAATTTAAAACTCTATGAAATTCTCTGGTCTTCTGTTGGAACATGAATTTTTAACTATTTTACGCAAATGCAGTTGTAAAAAAAAAAACTAAAGACTTATATAAAACATACACAGATGAATACTCTTCTGATATAACAAAGCTGAAGAAATAAATGTACAGCTTTTCACAATAACTTATCTCCACCTCACTTTGTATCTGAAGTTAACACTTGAGATAAGTGCTCATGATCCTGCGGAGGAGGGTGATCTTTAAGGCTTACATCCCGGCAGAAAGGTGTTAAGCGTTCCTTCATGCTCACCTTTTCTGCCTAATCAGGATTGTCAGACTTCTTGCACACTCGCTGGATTATGAGGCATTTCAGCATCACTACACTAAATAAATGGGGTCTAGTACAGGTGAATGAGCAGAAGTGTGTCTGGCCGATGCTTTCTGGCTTCAAGCCAAAAGGGTTTGGATTAATGAAGCCAAGTCTGACTCTCCTTAGCTCCCAACCTCCACATCATACTTAGTGATTATTTTAACGTATACCTGTTCTAGAGACATGTTACAACTTTTTGATAAAGCTCTAATTGGTTTTCTTTTGGAAATATGTTTCAAATGCACACTGAATGCATTTATGACTGTAAAGCATAGTCCATCTGTGTGTCAAAATCGTGAAAAAAGAAAAGAAAATTTGTCCATATCGCACAGTCCTACTATATAGGCTCATTACAGGATGAGATGTCAAGGGGTTTTGAAATATTCCATGAGCAGGGACAGATATCTAAGTTGAGACCTGGAACATGTCACTGATGCGTACAGGGAAAGAGAAATATAAGGCAGGTGGCATGACACGGAGGTACCAGACCTGTAGAAATGGCTGGGATCAGACTGCCGGTCTGCTGAAGGGCCAGAGGAAAACAGAGAAACAATCTGACAGCTGGGCTCTCTGACCTTTATTAATAGGGATTAATAAAGACTAGCGGCCAATTTCAGCACAATAACCACTGGTAAGGCTTTAACCAGGAGCGTCAAAAGAATTGAATTTGTTGCTTGACAAGTGATGAATATCCACTAGACATATACCTTTAGCAATAGTAATAAAGGGATAGTGCCCCCCAAAAAAACAAACTTCTGCCATCATTTGCTCACCCTCATGCTGCTCCAAACCTGAATGACTTTCCTTCTTGTGGGGGAACACAAAAGATGACTTTTTTGAAGATATTCTGAAGAATGGTTAAACTGTTGTTCTTACAATTAAAGTCAGTGGGGAGGGGGGGGGGGGGGGGGGGGGCTTACCTTTATTTAATCTGAATGAAAGAGATTTGATTTCTTTTTCTCTAGTTAAATTAAGTCCATTTCATTGAGCTAATTGAGTTGGATGATGCCAAATTATCATATTTAATAGTTTTAACTTAAAGTCGTTAAAGTCTATCAAACTCGATTTACAAAGGATTCTTATATTCATTTCATGCTAGTCCAACTTTATTAGGCATTATTGTCACTATACCATCAATAGCATAGGTTAGCATGCTAAATATGGCTATTGTATGTAATATTTACATCAATGTTTACCTTATGTAATCCTGTAATTCATCTGCACTAGATTTCTAGCATAATTGAACAATGAATAGTCTTTCCTTTTACTCAAAGCACATAAAAAACCTTGATTTAAACATTTATTCACCCAAAATGGTCTCATGCAAAGCATGTTGAGAAGTATATGATATATAATTAAAAGAGTATAATTTAAAAATTAATGTCAGCAACAATTATTTGAATTGCTGCAGCACAAAAGGATTAAGTACACTTTACAAATCAAAGTGCATTGAGTGTTATGAAATTCAGTTAAAATGCTCGAGTGGTTTTTATTTAGTTTCTCTTAATTACATAAATTGTAGAAGCTGCAAAAAAAAAAAATATATATATTTTTTTTTTTTTTTTTTTTTTTTTTTGAGTGTAGCATTTTTCAATGTTAAACAATTTTTCATACAGGCCTGGAACAACATGAAGGTGGGTAAATAACAGGATTCAAATTTTTTAGGGGACTATCCATTTACTTTTGGTCAACCAATTTACTTTTGTTCGCTTATATAAGAACTGAAATAGATCAATGCTTATTTTTGTGATGAAAAGCCTCATATTCTTCCTCCAAATATCTAAAGACTGTTAATATGATATTTCAATTGCATAAGCTATATCCATTTTACCATGAAGTAAGCAAATCAGACCTTGATCATGAGAAGTTACATTATTGAAAGGGTGCTTGAATGTCTGTCCTTGCCAGCAGCTGCACATCATACTACGGATATTGTTCAGAAATCTCCGAAAGGAAGCTCCTTTTTCATTCTTATAGACTAGAATGCCCTGAGTAGAGATGGAAAATGTCAAAGTAATTTACTTATATCTTCTCTATTTTTTGAATGCTAAGGTATGCCTAAGGATGCCTGCGACATCAATCATTTATTCCAGCAAAATCTAAAATTTTATTACACATGCTCCGCCTCCGTTTTGTGTCAGTAAGAACGTTCTACCTCGAACAATAATTTTGTGATACCAAACAACCATTCTTACTATTCAAATTTATCACAGTTATATCATATGGCATGTATTCAGTGCTTTTTTCGCTTCCACAGACCCCAGAACAGGATGTGCAGATTGCATGGAGATGAATGACTTTCAGCTGAACACAGCTCATTAAATAAACATACGTATAAGACACAGAGACAAGGAGAGAGGGAACACAGTAAAAGACTGAACAGAGTAAATGGTAGCACATTAAGCCACGTCCTGTGAATATGCTAGTGGTTTTTATTTTTAATGTTTATTATTTTAGTGTAAAACTAACTGTACTCTGAATAGCAATTAAAAATCAAAACCTTAAAAAAAAATTAAGTATCTTAAAGTAAGTATCTGATTGAAAAAACTGTATAATTGATCACAAAATACAGTTATAAACAGAAATATAGTAAAACATTGCAATCTAAACTGAGGGACAGATTTACTACACGGAAAATTTGCATGAATGTGCAATCCTATAAAAGCACCAATGGGAGTGGAATGTTCTGTGGCAGATGTAGATTTAAAATGGGGGGGGGGGGTGGCTTAGTAAATTGTGTTGCGTGATTGATTCATTTAAATACCCTTCTCCCATAAATTTTGTGTCTGACGGGAAACTCATAGAAATACATCTGCAATAAGGTCAGCCACAAAAATAACACTATGCTTTTTCAGCACACATTTTCCACTGTTAGTAAATCTGTCCCTAATGATTTTCCACTTCATAAATGTTAAAGGTGCCATATAATGCATTGATACAATGTTTTAAATTGTTCTCTGAAGTCCCCAGAGTGTGTATGTGGAGTTTTATCTCAAAGTACCCCACAGATAACTTTTTATAGCTTGTCGAAATTGCATTCTGTTTAGGTGCATGTCCCCTTTAAATGAGAATGAGTTGGTGCTCCCGGCTCCCTTCCAGTTTTGCCAAGTCTGTCATTTTCCAGCAGAATTTGGCTACTTTAACACTGTTGCGGTGGGTTGCTTTTCATGTCCGTGCGGAAGGGTTTTGTTGTCCGGTGTAAAAAGGACTTCCCTTTTTTTCCCCCCGGGACAATAAGATGTAACCACCGTGTCCTCAGCAATCTATAAAGACTCCTATGTTCGTTGGTGCATCCAAACACACTTTAAATGTCTCTTTGGCACTGACATTGTTCTTCCATCAGCTACAGCAAGAGAACAGTAATGGCAGACCCCAGCTTCTCACTCAGGGCTGTGCATATGCTCACAGATATGTTTAAAAGAACAGCAATTACACTGTTACAAAAGATCTGTCACATTTGATCAATATACTGTATGTATCACTTTGGGTGTGAGATTACTGATCATGGGGTAAATATTGCAATACTTTTGCAATAGATTTTGTTTTTCTCTCCCTTATCAATTATGAGTCAATATTGTGCAAACTAAATGTTAAATTATTTTTATCAGGATTAAATTGGCCAACCTACTCACTGGGCATCACCATTTACTGTTAAATACCTATATCTGTTGACCTTAAGGCTATTTGGTAGTAATGCCAACAAAATCAATCAGATATTTGGCAAATATGTCACACAGATGTACAGAGCAGTGCAGAGTGGCAGTGGCAGAGTGACATATCTGTACTTGTACCAGGACTATGTGGATAAAGGACTGATGCTGAGATTGTACACTCATTCTGGCAAAGTACACGTTCTCATATTTTTTTTTGTGTTTAATGACTGATGATAAAACAAAGTTGCTTTTGCTGATGGCAAGAAGGGCCTAGAGGTGAGGGCATGTGCATAACACAAGTCTGCTTTATACACTCTCTCTACATACACACACACAAACATTTTCCCACACTGGTACTCTTTTGCCTGAAGGATTGTGTGCAGTACCTCTCTCTATATTCCTCTCTCTCTTCCTGCCTCCCACATTCAGTCTCTTTGTTTCTGGCCTATTACTTCTTTCTCACCTCACACTGTCTCTCTGCTGCGATAAAAATCACAACATAGTAATGACCAGACTGCCTCCCCCCACTTTCTCACACCACCCCCACCACGCCCCCAGCTTTCTCCATCTCTCTACTGCATAGATGAATCCGAGCTAACCCAAACTAGCACTTTATAATGAGTGTTCCTCCAGGGGGCTGGTCAGGGGGGCTTATCCAAAGTGAAGCAATTCTTTTTCCCTCCGTTTATGCAGCAGACAGAGCAGATTGCTGTAGCACGTCTGCCACTTGCCATACGCCATCCGCCTTATGAAGGAAACTCGCAAGGATTGCTCAGGATTTGCTTCTTGAATTCCAATGCGCATGTGTCACATGCGTTTAATGTCCCTAAAGTCTTTTATCTAGTCTCTCCTTTAGCCTGGTAATGATGTAGCCCAGCTGAGTAAGGCTCAATGCACATGAAAAAGAAGAGAAGAGGGAGGCTGACCCACTTTGAAGGGTTTCCCCTACAGCTCAGCCCAAAAGAGAGCTGACACAATTGGGCCACTGTGACACTGCTACTGCTGCGACAGTTGTGGTTTCAATACCAAAAGTGAACACACACGTTGCGCACATGCACACTCCACAAAATCTATGAAGACATCTGATTTAAAGGGGCAGATCTTCAAAAAAAAAAAAAAAAAACTGTCATTATTTACTCACCCATGTGGTTCCAAACCCAAAAAACTATTTTTTTATGAAGCAAAAGAATTTTTTGTTACATATACACATTTGATACATTGACAAATTGAAGTAGTCTATAAGACTTACTTTGTGCTGTTCAAAGTCTTCTGAAGCTATTCAATGCTTTTTAAGAAAACAAACTGCCGTCAAAATACTAAAATCAAATATCATTATTATTCACATATTGGGCCCTATCTTGCACCCAGCGCAATTGACTTTGTACACCGACGCATGTGTCATTCCTATTTTGCACCCGCGCAAAGCGCGCTTTTCCCTCCACAGAAGCACGTCGCTAAACTAGTGAATGAACTTGCGCTCCCTGGGTGGTTCAGCGCAAAAAAGGAGGCGTGTTCCGGCGCAAACAATCCCTGGTGCTATTTTGCTGTTCCATTAAACAATTGCGCCACTGACCAGAAAAAACCTAGTCTAAAGTCAGTGGCGCGTTGTTCATTATGCTATTTTAAGGGCGCATGCTTGACCATAATGTATAGCGTGCACAACGCGCATACACTTTGCTCATGTAATCTACACAGATGCAACAGTTATTTTTGCAAATCATAAATTGTTACACTAAAAAAATATTAACACATGAGATGACGGAAATCATTGTGAAATCTTGCTTACAAATTATTCAGGCTAATTGTAGTAATTAAGGATCAGACCTGTTTGCCCGATAGTGGCAAGACATATATGTATATATATATATATACATATATATATGTATATATACATATATATATATATATATATATATATATATATATATATATATATATATATATATATATATATATATACATATATATATGTCCTTATAAGGACATCTGACAAATTTGTTTGTCCGTCAAGAACCAGGAAAAAAAAAAATCGATGAAACAATTGTGGCTATTTCCTCCCACGCCTGTTTAACCGACGCTATTTTGGGTGGGTTTCTCCCATCCCCATACAACACAATTTCTATGTCTTTCATTGCTTTTACAAGAACATCAGTCTCCTCGGCTGTGAACCGCTCCTGGCGTGCGCCTGGTAAATACGCCATAATAATAGCAATCCATAATGGAACTTGCGCACCTGCTTTTAAAGGGAATGTTGGATGACGCTCCGATTGGTTTATTTCACGTTACGCCCAAACCACACCTATGAATAATGAAGCTACTTCAGACCAACCCATTTTAGATTTGCGCCGGGCGCAAGAGCCATTTATCCCGCCGGGAAAATAGCAACAGCGCCGAGACCCGCCCACAAAGTTACTTGCGCTTCGCGCTTTGACACTTGCGTTTCAGATCGTTAAAATAGGGCCCATAGTCTTCTCCTTTTCAGTCAGCCAGATAACAGAGTCAGTGATTTCATATTCGAGAATGAATCAGTCAGATCTGGGAACAAACTGTTTAGATTATCAGTGAATAAAGATTTACATTACTAACACTGTAAGCTCCATTATTATTTTATTACTTCAGAAGATCTAAAATATAGCATACAAATTATATTGACAATTTTAATGGTGCTTAATGGAGATATGCTAAGATTAATCCTAAACGTAGTAGAAAGAATATATGTACTTTACATTTTTGTGCATTTTATCCAAAAGCAAATTACATTCATTATTAAATAATGGTTTTTATTGGCATCAATGGTTCCATGGAACCTTTCCGTTGTACAAAAAGGTTCTTTATAGTGGAAAAAGTTTATTTAGGTTATTAAAATGTAATTCGCACTAAAAAAATAAAACTGTTATCTTTATAACTGTTTATTGAAAGTGCTTTGGGGATCCTAGAATTTTTTTTCTATGGCATCAGTGCGAAAACTCCCACCTGGACAATGAATTTATTGGATCATTTAAGGTACACATTTTATCAGTTCATGGAATGCCTGTGAATCGAACCCATGACCTTAACATTGCTAGCATCATGCTTCTAAACTAGACAAATGTATAGGGAAAAAATTTGGGTGAATAAATATTAACAGACTTCTTATTTTTGGGTGAACTACTCCTTTAATCTTATGATATCATCTATAAACACTCTGATAGAAAGTGTATCTGTTTACAATGGCTTAAATGAGTTGCTATGCTGCAGGTAAAACCAGCTAATTAGTCTGTTTAATATGCATCCATCTTTTCCAAAACATCTCAATGTGATTTAGTCTATTACTGTAGTATTGCTTGTTGAAAAAAAACATCTGACCCCCCCCCCCCCCCCAACACACACACACTGCACCTGCATATTAGCTTTAATGCACAAGTCGTTTTCATGCTTTTAGAATGCCGTTCACTAAAAGCAGTAGCCATGTGACCTTTTTAAAAGACAACCTTGTAACTAGCTGATTGAGCATAGCACAGATGGCACCTTGAACACTAGCCAACAAAAGAAACAAAACCAACAAATGAATGCTGAAGAGGGAAGAGTGCTATATGAAGCTAATACCTAGAAGTCAATAAATCACTGGTCAAATCACTGCAAAAATGGACCCTAATGAGAAAACAAAGCTGATAAAAACAAGCCTGAAGCAACAGGTTCTTTGCAGCCTTCCAGCTAATTCACTTCGACAGATGCACTACCATCCGTTGACAAGCTCCACAAAACACTGCCATGTATAAGGACTGACGTTAATGTACTATTAATCACAGACATTCGGGATAATGCACCAGTGCCATAATCAAATCAAATCTTGTAGACAAGTTCGAGGACAACATCATGGAGATTCAGTGAATTGGCAGTGGCAAGGGTTTACAGATGCTCCTCTTATCGTAACGGGGATAATAAGAATAGAATAGAAAAATAACCCGAGAGTGCCTTGTACAACCTCTAAGTCTGTAAAATGCAATATTATGACTATAACAATATGCAATACATCCATCAGTACAAGGGGATTCCAGAAAACATGCTGATAAAAAGTAAAGGAGTCTGTAATGTACCAGCAGAGCTCTTGATTTAGGTCTTTGTTCTGTAATCTTCCCATTTTGCGGATGCAATAGGTCTGAATCTTTCATTGTTAATGTATTTCACAATACTTTGTTGGTGCACATAAAAAAAGGAATATGCTGCATTTGTAGATATTTAAAAAAATTTCAGAGGACAAAAATGGAAAACAAATTATATATGTTTCTGTAATAAAATCATCCACAGGAATTTTCCATAGTGAAAACAAAATCAATATCTATCAAATTTTATTGAGGCAGGTTTATTGAACAACCTTGGGATTTATGCACAAATGAAAGGATGACTCTACATGAAGTATTATTTTCAAGCTAATATCAGACTTAATCGTGTCTAACAAGAACCTGAATAAGTTTTCATCTAGTGCTGATGGTATACGTAGCTGTGATGCTCACAGTGTTTCCATCATCTGATGTCTAAATACATGAGACTTTATCTCCAGAACTACTCTGAAAGACACTTTTTGAGATTTTCACCATTTCATTTGATTAAAACTATTATCAAATACACACTACAACTCAAGTATCTTCATATAATAATAATAATGTGTCACACTACTGTGTTGACACAGTACTCACACAAACACGATGATGTGTTTAAATTATGATGATGGGCTTATTCTTGACACTAGAACTACAGAGGCAGTCCCCGTTTTTTAATTTGAAAAACTTTGTTAAAATAAAACCCATATACCCCGACTTTTCCTAAATGTGTGTATATTTTATTATAACATTGTTATTGTATGAAAATTACAAAACACAAAAGATTTCTGAGTATTTCTACCGTGAATGGCCAAATGAGTCAAATTGACCGTTCACATTACAATAGTAAGAATGTATAATTTCTTATTTTGTGACTTTTCCCGCGGTTGGAGACGCACATTAATGTTGCCTGGCAACTTCTAGTTCTAGTTGTTTTTATATTCTATTGCTAAGCTAAAGCCAGGTGGACACACCTACCCTAGTAATGCTATAGCTAATGCATTTTTTTTAGCAACAGTGACGATGTTTATTACATATACTATCATATCTATCACTACTATCAACAGATATATTTATTCATGGATCATGATTCCAGTGGTGGCTGTGTAGAATTGTTTCCAGTTCATCTGATCCAATCATTCTCAATTACTCCAGAGCATTGTAAAGTACAAAAGTAAAAATTTATTGAAAAAGATGTATGCAATCATCTCCAATATACATAACATTATATCTACAGAAATATTCAGTGTCAGTTCATATTTGATGGCATTTAGACTTTCAAATAAGCTACAACATTTTCAATGGAGTGAAAAACTTTTGCTCTCCCGCTTGCTAGACACAAAACAAGACACGCACATTCGGGAAAGATCTACGTAGCTCTTTTAAATATTACAAAAATATAATATTGTTTAGGGTGATGACGTCATAAAATATGACAACAAGCATTCAAAGTTACATTGTAAAACCTCAAAAGATGCTTTGAATGTAAATATGATTTGACAAAAATGGCAATCAGTTCAGTCTAGTATGAACGGTCAGTCAGAATGACCACTATGGCCATTCTAGTAGTTATAGAATTCCAGTAGTTCTAGTGTTAAAATAAATCCAGAGAAGGTTAATCCAAACAAAGAGAAGTCGAAGTCGTCGAGACTCGACAGCCACGAACAAACTAGAGAGCAGATTAAATACACAACCAGACTAAACTAATTTATGAACACACACCTGAACAGACTGACAATTTACTCAATGAATGGAAAAGTACAAAAGAAAAACAACATCCAAACTGAATGATAGGGTGACAGATCGACCCCTTCCCGGAAGGTGTAACCTCACGCAGAAGAGAGAAGGATGAAGGATGGTGAAAGGATGGCAAAGGGCAAGCACGGCAGCAGAGAGATGCAGGAAGAGGTTCAGGAGGAGGACGACAAACAAAATCCAGTGAGGTGTACATGTAGGTGGAGGAGATGACCAGGGAGGAGCCTTAAGTTGGTAGGTGTAGACCCAGGGCCCAGCCTGGACTCCAGGGCAGCATCGCTGAAGGGAGAAGGGCCAGAAGGCAGCAGATTGCCCGCAAGTCCGTAGTGGAGGCATGGCAAAGTCCAGTCGGAGCTGACTGAAAGAGGGAGACCGGTGAGGCCAAATGGCCAAAGGGCCGATGGTCCACAGCAGAATCAAGGGTGGGAGGATCATAAGTGCATTAGTCTGGACAGTTGTACAGGGTGGAGCAGAGGCTTCCAAGGCCAGAGGCGGAGCCACAGGCTCCTCAGGTCCAGGAGACGAAGACTCCCGGCAGGCCCAAGAAGGAGCCCCATGGAGGAGGTGACATAGAGAGACTGACAGGGGACGAATATGACTGGTTAGCAGGAGTGGCTGAGAACAGAGGAGAATGAGGAAATGCACAAAATCGAAACAAGAATAAAAAGTCTCTTAAAGCAGCTTGGAGAGGAGGTGGGAGAGGGAGGCTGGGCGGGACCAGCAAATCAGACAGATGAACAGAATTATGCAGGCTTAGGGGAAACAAAGTCTTTAACTCTCCAAACTGAAAAACAGTGTCCAAGCCCAGTAAACACACACTCACACTGGCGGGAGGGTGGATGGGGCATGCATCCATAACCTTGAATTCCATGAGAATTCCCTCCAGCATGTGTGGCGTTGCTGGCTCACACACCTGGTCAGATGCAGTAGTCAGCTCAGGCTACACGTTGATGGCAGGCTCATTTGTTGCTTCTCGCGATGGCTTTTCCAAAATGCTGGGCTCAGCAAGACGCTCTGTGCAGCGGGCTAGTGACTGGTTGTGGCACTGGGTCTGGAGTGGGACTGGTGATGTCCTCAACGGTGAAGGCTGATCCACAGGAAACTAGCACCCACCTCACATTTTCAGCGAAGCTCCCTCGAGAGGGTTTACCGGACAACTGCGCCCTAGTGGTGCTCCACAATTCCACAAGTAGAAATGTGCAGAGGCAGTCAACTGGAAAGTGGTCTGGTGGGCGAGAATCAGGAATTCCTCCAGGTGCTCCTCGAGAGAGTGATCTCCCTGCTTAAGGGACAGCAGGGTGATTGTGGCAAAAAAAAAAACACTACACAAAAAACACTGATCAAACAAAAACAAGGTAAAAGCACACTGCTTATACTTTATGGTCGGGGCTTCTATCACACTACAGTGTGGATTAACTCACATGAACACGATGATGGATGATAATAGGTAGTCTTAATAAATCCACAGAAATCCAAACACAGAGAATGCTTACAACACACATAACATCGACAAGACCTAAGGCAACAATGAACAGAAAGAGAGCAAATTAAATACGAAAGCAGATAAATGACACACACCTGAACAGAATGACAAAAATGAACGGAAATGGTGCAAAATGAAAACAAAGTGAATAAAACAGTGACAAAAAGTAGTAGTAATACTACTACTACTACTACTAATCACTGCAACAATTTTAAGGCATATCATACAACAGTATATTTTTTCAACTGTTTTAATCAGTTTGTCAAATCTTATTTATATATATATTTTTAAATGCAATGTTTGGATGTAAATTAATAGTTATATTTTCATTTGGTAACATTTTTTACTTGTTAAAGTTTTATTAATTCATTTAATTAGTCTCCAATTCAATATTAAATATTAAAACTGAAATATTAATACAAATGGATTTCATATGGTACTAAACTAAAAGGTAGCTTACTTTGTAGAGTTTAATTATGAATTTAATGCTTACATTAATTCTCGAGGTCTAACAAACATGTGTAAAGCATTTCACTTCCCGTTAATAGTAAATTACTATTGTAATAAATACTGGTATGATATGGGAAAAATATTGATATAATATTTTGGCCACACTGCCAAGCCCTATTATAATGTACCAGACAGCCTTGAGATGTTGTTTGTTTTTAGTCCATCATGAATCATATGTATTTGTGGTATTTGCAGTAATGAAATCATACCTGCTGATTCAATACACATAACTCATCAAGAAGCCGAACAAAACAGCATAACACGTAATACTGAAACGCTAGCGGATAAATAATTATGGTCAAAAGAGGATTGTCTTTTATTTGCATTTCAATTCTTATGCTTCATGACAAATTATTTCATAGCATGTGAAAATCGTCCAAGAGTTATTCCTTTTCTTTTTTTTTTTTTTAGCCTCAAATTCTGCATGGAGAAAGAAAAACAAGAAAAGGACATTTCTGACTCACAACAAACACTCCAAAGTAAAAAAGAGAGGGATAGAAAGAACAAACAAAAGAGTGTGTTTCTGCGTGTGTGACTTGAAACAGTAGGTCCAGTTGTAGGAAGTGTATTAGAGCCCCTTACATTGACCCACTCTGCAATTGAGTTGACAGATCTGAGACGTGCTCACCAGCTCCATTCCTCAGTTTCTGTGGACTTCACTGGAATCTTTCTACTTCCTTAACAGTGTCTCATGTAGCTGTCTTCATACATAGTATCACAGCCATTCAGTGGCATGCTTGATTACATAGCAACACAGTCCTCTCCAGAAAGACTGAGCTACAAAAGAGAAAAACAAAAGCTATTTCACGGCAAGGTGGCTCTGAGGCAATATGCTTGATTTGTGTGGGTTGTTATAGGTGTGATGTGTGTGTGTGTGTATAATAGAGCAGATGAACATAGTCTGACTCTTAGAAATCAGACATGCGTATAAGAAATATAATTTGGAGACTCTCATCCATCAAACATGGAGGTTGTGCTTCTCATTGAAAGGAAACAAAAAACAGGTAGAAACAGTGAGATTTATGCACGGATAGGCTTTCTAAAATGCTTTGAATCCAATAAGACGCAATATATCACAACGATGCCACAAAACCAATAACAGACCTGACAGATGTGTCAAGAGTGGTTGGGATGTTCTGCGGTGACATCTCAGATCGAGTACAGAATGCGCTGCTTGAATTGCAGATTGCGATTTCTTCTCATGACATTCTATTTATTTGCATTTACTAGAAAATAGCATCAATCTCAACCTTAAGATATGTTTAGAAATTAAAATGGCATGTTATTCTGATGAAACGCCTGGAATTTCCAAACAGATCTATGAAACCTGCACTCATAGAGGCCCTCTGTAAGCAAATATAGCTCTTGAAACACATGAAAACAAGCAGATCTGTGAGATTACATGCAAGTGTGGCTTGTAGTGCAGTCCATGAGACTATTAAGAGCACTGTGGTGTAAAAAAAGAAAAGAAAGAAAAACATAAAAACTGTAGGGGGAAAAAAACATGAAATGTCTGTATAAATAAGTAGAAAATCACAGGAAAATATTCCACTGCTCCAGGAATTCAATTACTTAATGCAAAACCATAAACCCATGGACTAGCTGCAGCTAACTCTCAATGTCTCTCAAACAGTGAATACATTTGACATTTTTATTCGTCATAGTATAAGGAAAATTGTGTCGCTTAGTGTAATTTGCAGGTGTATTCTTTTACTCCACAGCATGACGCTAATGCATTTCACCAGTTTACAAAAACTTAAATTGTTGGGGTAAACAAAGCAGTTTGACTTGAAAGCAAATTCAATTTATGTATATGACATACATTTGTTTGCATGTCATGACTGTAAAATGAAGCTCCATGATGGGTAAGGCTGAATGCAGTAAAGCTAAATGGATTTCAGCACCATGGGCAGCTCCATGAAGCTCCACAGAATCCTCAATGACTGCATTTAGAAAACCACTCACCTCCAATATCCGGCCGCAGCTTTTTGTCATACTCCTTTAGTAAGTTGTTTAATATTTGCGTTGTGTCCGTCTCGTGGGTTTTGGGGGCCAACATTTGATTCACAGTAACGTCGTCGTACTCATCCTCAGAAGCGACTGTTTGAGAACTGAAGAAAAAGAAAATGTATTCAACAGGTCACCGTGGAGGTTTAACTTATGTAAAGACACTTCAATAATTGTTTTGAATTACTGCTCACTACTACTGAAATATGGTAAACAACTTCAATTAATACATTTATGTCAAAATTATAGTTACAGCAATCTGGAATAGCTTTAGCTTATTAGTCACCATTTTATAACCTGCTAGTTTTTAAAGCATGGAGGACTAATTAGCAATCAGACAATAAAACCCATATGAAAGTAGAAACTGTTTCACAATTGCACACACATGCAAGTTAAAGGCTGGGTTTCCTAAAGAACTAAATAGAACTTTACTCATTCGTACAGTAAGTTGGACGTGTTCTTTATGGCATGTTTCTCAAAAGCAACATTATCCAAGCAGCATGTAAAAACATTAATAAATTAGCCTATGATCACACATTACATGCAAATATGTCAACAAATTACATTTAAGACTGTGCTAAATGAGCGGCTCTTTCCTTCAACAAGGAACTGATCCAGTTGTCTTGCTTGTTGCCTTGTCTTGTCTACCATAAGAGAGACATAGTCAAATGCTGCATGAAACATTCATTCATTCATATATACACGTGTGTGTGTGTGTGTGTGTCTTAAAAATCATCATCAATCATAAATCACAAGCTGTTCAGTTCAAATTTAAGTACCTCGACAAAATAGCATGCGATTTCCACGTTTGTGAACATTTTTGCCATGTTTTCTGGTTAGGAAGACAAACTTTCTTACATGGTTCAGCACCACTAGAACTGACAGCTCCGGTAACGACGCACATATGCATTATCTCCACAGTGAAATAGTGTCCAACATAAGTTAAGATCAATTTAAAAGCGTGATTTGTAACGTTTTCACAAAACCCAGACAAACACAAATCTCAGATTACACCCACAGAGATGCCGTTTGAAGACATGGCATAGAGATCTAAGTCTTTCACGAAAGCGCTGCGCCACAAATAAATAAAGATTGAAATAACAACACAGAAAGTCTTCTGAACTTCAGAAATCTGAAGACTTGTTCTTAAAGGTGCGTACATCACATCTCCATCGCCAGACTGATGACTTATTATGTTAACATCTGGCTAGACTATGCATAAGACATCTGCAACAGAATTACCCTTATTAACAAATAATTGCTGTAAAGACAAAAAGGGCAGCAACTTTACTTACCATGCACGAAAGACTGACAGAAGAAAGAAGTAGAGGAACAATTTGGTGGACATGTTTTGGGTGAGCCTGACTGCGTGTTGAATGTGGCACACAGCACGGAGACACTTCTAAGAAGGAGAAAAGTGACACAGCTGCAGCCTTTTCTTCCAGGCTCAATTAAAACAGTGGCGAGTTGTCGAGGTTATAGTCCAGCGGGAACAGTAAGATGTCCTCTGCTAGTGTCCGGTGCTTAAACTTCAATTACATTAACAATTAAAGCTGCAAGCAGCGATGAACGGGCCCTCGCACCCGGGCTCACCGGCAGCGAGTGGCTTTAGTTAATAGGTGAACGGTGAGAAATATGCGTTTAAACTCATAAATATAAGTAGAATATATCAATGTTTATTCCATATATGTGCCAATCTTCCTGTTGCCAGCAGGTGGCGCTATCATTATAATGGAATATTGGCCTTCAGATGTGTTCAGGGCAGGACTTTTATCGAACATGTGAGGTTTGGGGAGGATTGGACACTTTATGCCTGCGTTACAACAACATCCTATTTCATGGCGAAACAATGAAATTTGTCAGGCCGCCATGGACACGCCCTTTAACGAAACCTCAAGATCTTCGCAATTTAAGATCGCAAAAGGCTTTAGATTACACTGACCAAGTTTGGTGTTGATCTGAATAAATATCTAGGAGGAGTTCGTTAAAGTACAACCCCTGAAAATGGCCAAAACAACACTAATTTTGCAGAGAAAATTCCAAATAACTGACTTCCTGTTGGGATTCGGACTTCGTACCAAGAGACTTTTTCGTAGATATTGGTGTGTTACATGTGTGTACCGATTCTTGTACATGTACGTGAAACATAGCTCAAGGCGCACTCCGTTTAAAGTGTATACGCACTCCGTTGAAAGTGTATAGGTGGCGCTATTGAGCCATTTTGCCACACTCGATGGAATATTGGCCTTCAGATCTGTTCAGGCCAGGACCCTTATCACACAAGTGAAGTTTGGGCAAGATCGGACATTTTATGCCTGAGTTATAACATCTTTTATTCCCATGGCGAGACATTGAACTTCATCACGGCGCCATGGACACACCTTTTAACAAAAACTCAAGATATTCACAACTAAACATCACACAGGTCTTTAGATTAGACTGACCACAAAAAAGACATTGATGTCATAAAATTTCTAGGAGTAGTTTGTCGCAGTGTAAAATATGTAACTTCCTGTTGCCAATAGGTGGCGCTATGACTATAACTGAATATTGGCATGTAGATCTGTTCAGGTCAAGAGTCTTATCCAACATGTGAAGTTTGGGGCAGATTGGACATTGTATGTCTGAGTTACAGCAACTTCCTTTTTCATGGCGAAACATCGAAATTTTTCAGGCCGCCATGGACCCGCCCTTTAACGAAACCTCAAGTCCTTCGCAATTTATTATCGCAAAGGGCTTTAGATTACACTGACCAAGTTTGATGTTGATCTGAATAAATCTCTAGGAGGAGTTCGTTAAAGTACAACCCCTGAAAATGGCAAAAACAACAGCAATTTTGAAGGGAAAATTCAAAATAACCGACTTCCTGTTGGGATCCGGATTTCGTACCAAGAGACTTTTTTGTAGGTATTGGAGTGTTACATGTGTGTACCAATTTTTGTACATGTACGTGAAACATAGCTCGAGGCGCACTCCGTTGAAAGTGTATAGGTGGCGCTATAGAGCCATTCTGCCACACCCGGTGGAATATTGGCCTGAAGATCTGTTCAGGCCAGGACTCTTATCACACATGTGAAGTTTGGGGAAGATCGGACATCTTATGCCTGAATTATAACATCTTTTATTCACATGGCGAGACATCGAACTTCGTCGCGGCGCCATGAACAAGCCTTTTAACGAAAACTCAAGATCTTCACAACTGAACATCGCACAGGCCTTTAGATTAGACTGACCACAAAAAAGACATTGATGTCATAAAATTTCTAGGAGTAGTTCGTCGCAGCATAAAATATGTCACTTCCTGTTGCCAATAGGTGGCGCTATGACTATAACTGAATATGGGCATGTCAATCTGTTCAGGTTCGGAGTCTCATCAAACATGTGAAGTTTGGGGCAGATTGGTCATTGTATGTGTGAGTTATAGCAACTTAATTTTTTATGGCGAATCATCGAAATTCGCCAGGCCGCCACGGACACGCCCTTCAACGAAAAGTCAGGATCTTCGCAATTTAACATCGCAAAGGCCTTTAGATTAGGCATACCAAATTTGGTGTTGATTTGAAGAACTCTCTAGGAGGAGTTCGTTAAAATACAACACATGGAAATGACCAAAATTACACAAAATATGCTCATAATATTAAAAATAACCGACTTCCTGTTGGGTTTAGAATTTCGCTCCAAGAGTCTTTTTTGTAGGTATTGGTGTGTTACATATGTGTGCCAATTTTCGTGCATGTACATGAAACATAGCTGGAAGGCTGTTGATTTTCTTGGTATAGGTGGCGCTGTCGAGTCATTTTGCCACACCCTCTTCTGAATCCTATATCAGACGAAAATTTTCACCAGGTTTGACGCGTGTGCAAAGTTTCATGACTTTTTGAGCATGTTAAAGCCCTCAAAAATGCGATTCATTCGGGAGAAGAAGAAGAAGAAGAATAATAATAAATATAGCTGCAAGCAGCGATGGCGGGCTCAAGCCACCAATGCCATCACCACCCCGGTGGCATCAGGTAAACTGTGCCCAGCGGGCACATGCATTCACAATATCCCTCTGGCAGTGAGGTTTTAAAGGATAGAGGGGAGCGTGCATTTGCAGTGGCTGGGCCACGACTCTGGAATACCCTGCCTTTAGAGATCAGACTGGCTCCTTCCTTGTCTATTTTTAAATCTTTGCTAAAAACTTTTTTATTTTCCTTAGTGTACTGACTACTGTGTTATGCTACATTTTGAAATGGGTGGTTTTAAATTTTTTGTCTGGTCTATTTTTATGTATGTGTAATATTCTTGCTCTTATGTTAAAGCACTTTGGTCAGCCAGGAGGCTGTTGTAAATGCGCTATACAAATAAATTGAACTTGAACTAGAACTTGAACTTGTTATGGCAGTTAAAGGGTTAATCCGAATCATCTAGACTTTAAAATCACATTCACAGAACAATATATATATATATATATATATATATATATATATATATATATATATATATATATATATAACTTTAGTAACACTTTACAATAAGATTTCATTTATAAACATTATGTTAACATGAACAATATTTATATAGCATTCATTCATGTCAGTTAATATTCCAAACTTAAACATTAAAACATTGTTTTATTGTGATTTTTTTCCAAGCACATTTTACCAATTCCAAACCATATCAATCTTAATAACTACCATTATTTTTTATTTAATCATTTATGAGTGCTATACAATAGTCCAGGAAAGCTGGAAGAGAAAAACAGGTCAAGAAGAACTGACAAAAGAATTGCAAAAGAATTAGGAATTTTTAGTCAATTCTGCAAGACAGACTTTCAGGAAAGGAGGTGGAATAAAAATGAGTTCCTAAATCTTAATCCCGGATTCTGGAAGATATATTCCTCAAACCATCGGACAAGAGGAGGTGGTGCTGGTCCTTCACGAGTCACTCTAATCTGTTCATTAAGCCTATATATAAAGTCTTAATATATAGTATTTCACAATACTTCATGGTATTCTAATGAAATCATTTTTTGGAATCTTAGATCTCTCAGAACCTGACACATTGTAATTCTGAGACTCCAGGAAAGTGGCAGTTCTGTAAAATGTTGGCGCTGGAGACTAAATGCTCCCTGATAGTTTCACACCTAATTCACTTAACACACACACACACACACACACACACACACATACACACACACACACACACACACACACACACACATTACCCACAGTGACAGAGGGACAGAGTGACATCAGATGTATGATAGTTTTTTAATTTTCTATCATCCATATAGTGTTGTATAGTCATGAAACTATGCATATTTGCCCAGAATGACTTGTCTTCTATGTGTACATTTTTTTGAAGTGTTTAGAAGCTGCACTTAAAAAAATAAAAGACATTTACTGGTTACTTTTTTACTGTTATTTCAAAAAATCACCACGACAAAACCATTCAAGCCATTCAAAATTCATCCGCACCTGTACTGTAAGATAAATTCTTTAAACAGTGGTAAAAGAGGATGTGGGGCTGAACCTTCAAGAGTCACTCCAAACGTATTTGTCCATAAAGCCTATAAAGAATTATTCTTAATATACAGTTCACAATACTTCAGCTTGATATTCTAATAAAGTGAGGGTCATTTTATCAGTAAAATACATAAAATTCATATTATTTTTCTTTGAAAGATTTCTATAAATGATTTAAATCATACTTGTTTCTACAATAATTATTTAAAAGTGATCCTATAGCTCCATCTGGTGGCCATTATTGGTACTAAGAATTGCAAGCTTGATTTATATGTTATGATAGTTTTAATTTTATGCTGGCTCTTGAAAATGATAAAGCTATGAAACTTACTGTGCTTCCTTCAAATGATGACTTCTACGTATATAAAAAATTATGAAGAGTTGGAATTAAAATTTTTAAAGATATAGTAAAATAACTATTGTATTTTTTTTATGTTACTTTAATAAATCGCTATGGCCACACCATTTAAGGTATCCTAAACCCATTCGCAATTTAACATCTTCAGTATATGGCTTCATGTTAAAACAGTTTGGTGTGAACTACTTGTGTCTTCTTGGAGGAGAATGAATTCATTTACAGGCTGAGTTTATCATAAATCCACAATAACATTTCTGAGTTCTGTATCAATCTGTGTTGTTGTTTGTTTATTTTTATTTTTATTTTTTTTCATAGGAAGATAACTGACCCTTTACTCTCCTTTTTAATAAATGAGCTATTTATAGCTGTATTTATAAACTGCTTACTACTGACTATTAATATTGGGACAAGGCTTTATGAAGCATGAACTGACTATTTACTAATGAGTGCAGTTATTATAAAGTGTTATCAATGCATTTGCTAATGTTAACAAATTAGACATTATTTTACAGTGTTATCAAATCCCTTAAATGATTTGTAAGTGTTTTGTAATGATTTTATTGACCTATAAGCGTTTGTGAAAGTTCTGCTTGCATTACAGCTTAGTCTTGATCTGTGAGCTGAACAGATTTACTGTTACATCCATGAGATTATGTAAATTCAAATAAATATCATGTCACAGGATGTCAGAGATCAGTATCAAATTAGTTTGAAATTATTATTTGCAGCACAAATAAGGTTTTTTAGGATTTTTAAAAATCCCTAAAACTGTCAGAAAAGGATAAGGCCTAAGATTTCTATGTGAGTGGCTAAATTTGTTTGTTTTTATAACTATAATGCATAAACTATGAAACTATACAAAATGTATAAAAAAGTACAAGTTATTCTTTTCCAATGTTTTTTATTTATTTAAAAAAAATTTTTTTTTTGGATTTACATTTAAAAAATTTAGCCTAAGGCAATCATTCTAAACCTCTTGAATAAAACCTGTCAATATTTATTATAGACCACTGTAACTGTGTATAATCTAACAAACGAGTTTATTATGAAAATAAAAGCGTGTACACCAGATAACTTGGACGATAAAGAAATTGCTAACAATAGTATAATAGAGCATGTTTTAGGTTTTTAGGCGTTTAGATGCAGAAATGGACAAATCAAATGTAAAATAAAATGTAATTGATTTAATTAAATATAGATTAAGTCTTGTTAGAGCAAAATAATAAATAAATACGTACACACATTAAAAAAGCAGCCAAGATGAATGAGTTTAATTTTTTATATAGATTAAAACTGAAGACAGAAGCAGCTGGTATATGCGGTCACTTAATATTAAAATCCAGTAGATCCACTTCAGATTTATTTCTCAACAGTTTATGTTCACGTGGCTGTTTTCGTTTATATTCGCCAAGCTATTATGTATTTTGAAATAATCTTGTCCGTGATGTGTTCGTTCTTACGACGAAAGGCAGAATCCTGCAGCTCGAGAGATGTTATTCTGCCAGTTGCGCTTTCAAATAGTCTTGCGCACATAAATGGGTCACAAACACCTGTATTTAGCTCGTGTTGTGTTATAATGGATGTATTGTGTGCATTTATGGCAATAATTTATTTTAAAAAGCTCTTAAACAAGAATAAATTCGTTAGTTTTGAACTTGTGACACTGTGCGCGCTGATCGGAGGCAGTGATTTCAGAAAGGCAGCCGCGAATATTTCATTTTCACACAAACAGTTCAAAAACATCTTAATTTAGCTCTTGGTGTGCTCTAATTGGTGAATTGTGTGATATCGCTGCAATACTTTATTTTTAATAGCTATAAAACAAGAATAAACTCGTTTTTTCTGAGCTCATCATTCCACACGCTCCTGCTCAGAGCGGTGATTCATCTCTCGTGTTTCTCACGTATCACTGACCACACATCAATTATTAATGAGCCCTGATCTGATAATAATCATATATGTTGGTTTAGCTTGTCATTGTGAATTAAATCCAAGTATTTATTTGTATTTTAACCGATTTAAAATCGAAACCAAAAGACAGTCTCCTCCCTTTTTAAGTCCGGTAACTGCACCTGTAGGGGCGCTATTTCTCTCAGACAATGGAAGTCTAAGCACAACTCACTCAAACAGAGGGACAGAGTGATATGAGATGTCTGACAGTTTTTTAATTTTCTGTTATCCATACAGTGTTGTAAAGTCATGAAACTATGCATATTTACTCAGAATAACTTTTTTTCTGTATGAAAAAAGGTTTTGAAGTGTTTGGAATTTAAAAATGCAGGAAAATTAATAATTCCATCTTTATTGTCATTTTAAAAAATCACCACGACAAAACCATCCAAGCTATCCAAAACCCATTCACAATTTAAGTTCCTCAATGTTTTTTCAACATGTAGACCAAGTTTGGTGTGTATAGTGTTACTCTCCTCTGAGCAGTATGCATTAATTCACAGCTAAATGTAAAAAACAATCCACATTCAAATCAAAATAGCCGACTTCCTGTTGGTCGTAGCTGATGACTGTGAATTAGAAAGTTGTCCGTCTTGATAAGAACAATTTTTGTACTGAGTTTGGTGTCTGTAGCTAAAACTAACCCCCTCACTTTTGACAAAAGGTGGCGCTATAGAGTGCCTCTTCCACGCCCTCTTATGAACTTTTGCCAGTGTCTAGCTGTCACTAATACTGATATGTGTTCTGAGTTTGATGAAATTCTAAGCATGTTATATGCCTCAAAATCACCTGAGAAGTATTCCAGTTTGACATGTTGCCACGGCAACAATATTTTTAGATATCAATATCCCCCCAGCAGATTTATATCGGCTGTGTTTTAACATTATTCTGATGAAGTTTGAAGCAAATCGAGTAATAATAAGATGCTGAATTCAAATCATTTTGAAAATGACACACTTCCTTCTGCCAGTTGGTGGCGCTATAACTTTGACTCCTAATAGTCACATATATGCGATCGACATCATACAACGAATAATCTGATGAAGTTTGATTAAAATCAGGAAATGTATGTGGACGGTATTAGACACTTCCTGTTTCTCATTTCTCGCCATAATTTCAACGCCTCGCCACGAGCAAACCGTTCGAGATATCAAAAATCCCCTGGCAATTTTTCATCCCCAATGTCTTGAGATCATGTTGACCAAGTTTGGCGGCAATCGAGAAAAAAACCTATGACAAGTATTTCAAATTCCAGAGCATGCGCTTTTTACATAACTCTAAATAGCTGACTTCCTGTTGGGTGGAGCCTATGACATGCAATACGAAAGTTGTTCGGCACGATGAGATCTATATGTGTACTGAGTTTCATATGAATATGTGCAAGTATGTGTGAGCTATACATCAACATTTCTGACTGTGTTCCAGGGGGCGCCGTAGAGCCCCTGTGCCACGCCCGGGTCCCAGCCTCTGCAGGCTCCTAAAGGCCACAGATTCCAAAGTGTGCGCAAATTTTCAAGAGTTTTTGAGTATGTTAAGGACCCCAAAAGCCCCCACAACTTTGACGAAAAATTTGAATACTAAACCCTAAATAGCCAACTTCCTGTTGGGCGGAGCCTATGATATGCAATACAAAAGTTGTTTGGATTGATGAGATTTATATGTGTACCGAGTTTCATTCGTCTACGAGCAAGAATGTATGATATATGGCCCTCCATATTCCAGGGGGCGCTGTAGAGCCCCTGTGCCACGCCCGTGTATCAGTCTCTGCCCGGCCCTAATGGCCGCAGGTTCCAATCTGTGTGCCAATTTTCAAGACTTTTTAAGCACGTTAAGGGCCCCAAAAGCCCCCGAGACGTTGGAAAAAAATAATAATAATAATAATAATAATAATAATAAAAAATAATCCTAAGGAAAACAATAGGCCTCTCGCCCTTTGGGCTTGAGCCCTAATAAAAAACAAAGCAGATACAAGAGGGTCCTCGCACCTCGGTGCTCGGGCCCTAATTAGCGGGATCAAATAATAGGAGAGCCCCTCCTGCTCCTTGAAGTTGCGCTGCTTTCGTTTGCACCACCAGATACACATACTGACGTTCACACAGAGGCAGAGCGCAAACTTCCAAAGTGGACACCTTCAAACCCCTGCATCCGTTAGTTTCTGCAAATTACGTCATAAAAAAACAAAGTCTGTCTTCCCAGACGCTTCGGCGGAACTCGAGATCCTCTTCGGGTACATTTGGTATTTTCAGCGTCAGATTGCTTTGAGGACAGACATTAAATAGCCGCTGTTTACAGTATCGCTATCAGCTAGGTAAATGATTACCAAGCGCACACTGTTCGAAATGGAAATCGGTGCGTAATTGCTGTAATTACTTTGCACGTGCATTGATCGCTGCGCGATTAACAGCAAGATTTAGGGTGAAGTAAATGTCATCAACCAATTTGGAGTCGAATTGTTACAGGTTATTATCGAATCTGACTACATACATTCTGACGTTTTTAGCTTTAATACAAATACATTTTGCCATTTGCCGTACAGTATGATGTCATTCGTCAATCTTTTTTTTTTTGTCGGATTTACATAATAACTGCTGCTAATTTAACCTTCTATGCATACGTTGTCCTCTCATTGTGTCTGTATGTTAGCAGGTGCACATATGCAGTATAATATTTGAGAGACAGCGCCGACATTTATCACCACAGGCAGCTCCCAGTCGCCTACGCACTTTGGAAAAAAACACAAGCTCCTTTCTCTCTAGCTTTGCTCTGCGTGTTGTGAGCTTTTTCGTCTTAACTTCTCTCTAGAACAGGGCGTCTAACTCAAATCCTGGAGGGCCAGAGCCCTGCAGAGTTTTGTTCCAACCCTGCTCCGACACACAGGTAGTTTTCGAATAAGCCTGAAGGACTTGATTAGTTCGATCAAATGTGTTTAAATTAGGGTTGAATCCAGTAATTGAGTCCACTGTATGTGGTACTCTAAGCACGCCAAAGGCAAATCTACTTTGTCATTTTGGCTAAAATATAAATATAATAATAATATATTAATTACGAGTTAAATTAAAGTTGAAGTGTAGCTATTTTGTGACAAGCATTACCCAACGTAATTTATAAAATGGCGATTGTTTCAAACAGGTTTCCCAGTGCACTCCTTCGTCTTCCATTGTCCAGTCAAACAGATAGTTCCACCGCAAACGCACGGTTTTGGATCTATGACGTGCTTTGGGGAACAAATGTTTGATAGCACCAAAGCGTCATAGTGGTTACACTTATCTGAGAAAATCGCCTGAAATGTCTTAATTATTTAAATATAGAATATTATTTTTTTATAATAATAACTCACTTCATTTTTAATAACACATAAAACTACATGTCGACCTATTTAGCTTTGTTTTCAAGCATGGTGTCACCCCTTTTTGGCTTAGTGAGAGCATGAACTCGGCCAGTTCAAATGCATGATATACTATCCTCTTGTGGCTGATTACAGCAATGCAGATGGAACGTGCAATAGAGAAATCACAGCACATTCTAAACCAAATACAGTGAAAGAACGAAAAAGGAGTGCAGTTAAGCACAGGGTTAAGGATGTGACAAGAAAAATGCCGGCACTGTCAAACATTTTAACTTACTACAATTAAAAACATAATTTTTGATGTACAATCAAAGTGGAAACCCACCAGTAAAAAAAAAAAAAAAACGCTTTTTTAAGAGCACTTTGAATTAACAAATCAAGTTCAAATAAAAAAAAGTAAAATAAATCATTATAAATTATTGGGGGTTAAATGGATGGGATGGGGGGTGGGGGCTGTATATTATGGTAATAATGATGAAAATGTTAGTTTTTTTAATACTACACTTTTAAAACATTGTCAATTCTGACATCTCTGTGCTTAAATTGTGGGTGATCAGTACAATATCTGTCACATGGTTAGCTACCATCTTTGCGCAGTAGATTAAATCAAAATGACATAACCAAACAATTTTGATAATAAAATGCATTTTGAGCTTTAGGAGATGCAATTTTTGGCTTTTTCTTAATAACACAATGAATAGAACGGGGTAACTCTTCATGATACAAACAAAAATCTGTAATGACATATCTGAGTGACAGCTTCTAAACTGTACACTAGCGGAATTCCGGTCAAGCTCTCACTCCACCACTCAGGAGATTAAAGGTTTAAGGTCCATTGGCATGCTGTGCATTATTGTGTCAGGGATGAGTTTAGTATATTAGAGAGGTTTACACGCGCTTTACATGTATTAAAAAGAAGTCAAGTTTTTTCTCTAAACACACAATAAGAGAATGACATGTCAAATAAATGTCAATGTGACTGATACAAAATAACAACATACTTCAACATTAATATTGCATTAACATAAAGCATAATTAAGAACGTTGATAAATATGCAAATGCACAGAATACACAAACATTTAATTTGTATATTGTCACTTAACACAGCTGCCAAGTCTCCAGTAGTATATATATAATATCACACACATAATGAAAAATTATAGTTACTTGGTCACAGTGGTCCTAGTTTAATTCAACGCCATGTATAGGAGCACTGGTAGGAAAAGCAACTCAAGTGAAGCTAAATCCTTCACAAACAGATGTGGGCCAGATGTTGCCAGCGCACAGGACCAGAGGAAGGATTCCGTAGCCTCCCTGCTCCAGGAACTCTGGTCTTGATGTGTGCATGTGTGTTTGCTTGCATGCGTGTACGTGTGAGTGTGTGTTTTGTATAATCCCAGAAGTAATCCCAGGAAGAATCCTTCTTCCATTTACAGTAGCTTCTGCAGCAACCGTTTCATTAGGACAATATCTAAGCTTCACGTGCATGTGTTATTGCCACGAGCCTGTGAAAAGCAGCAATGAACCCGTACTCGTTCCTTTAAATGAGCTCATCTGTGTGTAAATGTGATGCATTTCAGCAATGTCTTTTGAGCAACTCAAACAGAAGTAATCAGAACTTGGTCAAGAAACATATCAGGCAGAATTTATTGCTTCAGACATGTATGCTTTGAGAAACAGCTGTACATTTCTGGAAACATCCATTGTAGTAAAAGGGCACATTACTGACTTTCTTGAACTCTTTTAATGATTCATTCTCTTATAGGCTTTTATTATTCTCTTATAGAGTGGTGTACAGAGGAGCTTAATGGCTCTTGTAGTTGGCCTCTTAATGAGCTATACATTATCTGTAGGATCACTTAGTTCTTTGTGCCATCTCACTTTCACCTAACAAGTTCAGAATAGAATGTTTACAGGATAAAAACCGAATCTTTCTGAGTCACACTTTTGGACTATCTGTTCGCTCTTCCAATTCATTTCCCAAATAAGTAGCCATGCATTTTGGTTGAAGAGATGGCATTATGATGTGATGTTATTTTACCAATTTTAACATGTCTGACTGTAGCAGGTTCCATGTTTCTACTGTGCAGTTGTACAGTAAAATATAGAATATGTCTGTCTTTTCTTGTCTTTAGAATCTGAATGTTTCTTTCATTTTGTTTACCTGATCATTTCACATTAGTCTACATGGTAGCGCAAAGAAAATATCACTAGGTGACAACATTTAAGGCTGTTTCTGACTTGTTCCAACCTCGAAAACGCACTGACCAATTTACAACACAGACAAAAACAAAAAAATAAGAAAATGTCTGTCGCATAAACAGCATGAAAAGCCCATGTAAAAACCATTAACTGTAAAGGAATACCACATTCTGTCAAAGCCTACAATATTTAACAATAAAATCTGCGTTTTCATCATCATTCATGTCACATTGGCTGCACATCAGAGTAGTGTATCAGAACAATTTTTAGCTCTTCCTCACTTATGTTAAGCCACGTCTACGCTAAAAGCAAAGCATACACAAGCTATGTACAAATGATTCGAAAATCTTAGCTGCAACCCAACCTTGTTCACCTTGCAGGGTATCTTGGTCTAAAGTGTGAAAAGCTGCCTAAGGTGCACAATTCTATTTAGCTACTTCAAAAAAGCTTAGAAAAAAATGACAAACAAAAGTGAAATCAGTAATTGCGATACATTCCCGAGCACTCGTATGAAGTAATCCCTCTGAAGGCAACATTTTTAGCATGGCTAAAAACTTAGCTTAGCATCTGATTACTCCACTGATGCTAAAGACAAAGAAGAGAATAAACAAAGAAGAGAAGCCTGAAATCCATTAATACAAAGCAAGGGTTTCATTATAAGCAATTACCCATTACAACATAGTAGAAAATGGTTTTTGCATAGCATTTGGCCTTGCTGTACTTCTTTTCATAAATGTTTTTTATTCTGCGATAAATGCTGATGCCAAATGCATTCATTTTTGTTCACATCCCTTGGAAAATTTTCATGGCTGAAATGGAAGCTTGTGTGGTGCTCAATTCATTGTAAGTTGAATGCAATAACCAGTGGAAACCAGAGAAATATAAAGTAGGAAGTCAAGGCAGATATGGCAATTATATTCCCATAGAGCTTTGAATCTATCATGCAATTTTTGAAATCAGGAAGAAAATTCAACAGGAGCACTCCTCTTATAGAATAGCAAAGTGAGAGGTGCAGTAAGTAAGTGCTCGGCATCGTTTTTTTGCAAGATCAGCTTGTCGTCGAGTATTGAAGTGAAGAAGAAAAAGAGGTTGTGAAAGGAATGTCGCAGTGGCATAGGGGCTTTGCGTGGGCTAAACCGCTCCTGTAATCACTGGTTCCCTGTTGAGATATGTGGCCCAGTAGACCAAGTTGAAAGTCCCAAAGAGGACCGGGAACACTATCCGAGACATCTTGTCAATTTTGCTGACACTGTTGTAAGTCTTTTTGGGGTCGATTGCAGGCTTAGCCTCAGCGCTCTTCAGCTGGACTGTGGTGCTGTTAGAGATGGTTGAGATAGCTGCATCCTTCGTGATGTTGGGGGTGAAGTTAACTCCAGACAAACAGGCATTGTTTGGCTTTTTGGAGAGTGCCAGTGGGTCTTTTTTCTGTAGTTGAGAAAGAAGAAGACATTGTTACCTTGTCACTGTCAGATTCTAAACAAGATTGTTATTGTAAGAAGTAAGCTGCCAAACCTCTGTTTAGAGAACCCAGATAATGAACCAGTTTGAAGGTCGTAACCTTCTAATTAAAGGTGAAATACAGTCATGGTTAACAGCTAGTCTGGTTACTGAGTCTGAACATTAAACAATGGCCTCTGCAGGGCCAGCAGAAGAGATTAATTAATAAAGTGACAGTATAATAATGGAGCAGTCAAGACTGTGGTTCAGACAGAGTGGAAAAATCTAAAAATCCTGCTTTATTGCTTTTATGTTCCGGTACTTTCAGGTGGGCAGAGGAAATCTGTCACCATGCCAGTCTGTGGGGGTGGCAGACAAAAGGTTCTGAGTTGCATCTTGCCCCCTCATTTTTCCACAATTCATCTTTGCTTTAAAGGATAGAGCTTTCAAGTCTAAAAGGGGGTGCAAAGGCATCATTAAAATAGTCCATACAAGTCTATGCACTGTATAAGTCTTGAGTTATTAGAAAGGATTGAGAAATACCCAAATTAAAGTTCATGAGAGTCATAGAGATGTTTGATTTGCAAATGAGTCATGAGCCATTTGATCCGACTCACAATTCCCAAAAATATCTTATTTGGAATAGAGTTTAAACCATATATATATATATATATATAACTGGATCGCTCATCGCGTTCTAAACTGCCAACAGACAGTGAAGCCACCGGAAGTTTTCGATCCGCCATCTTACTTATCCCTACCGGCAGAGAGCACCATTGAGTTACATTCAAACCGCTGTCCTAAAATAACTCAATTTGAAGCAAATCAGTCAAAAGGGATTCATTTTTATGTTATGTGTATATAAATTCATATTTACTTCCGATGTTATCTGCAGTGTTTACGGTCTTTTGGGGCAGTATAAGCGATATATTTAAATCATTTAGGTGGGTGTGTCTGCAGCGCACTGACGACACAGGTAACTGATCCAACACAAATTATAGCCTATATCTTTATGAAAATAATTTTCAAGGAAATATTAAACATGAACGTAGTATCGGAAATGTATTTGAATATATTACAATGAATAATACAATTATGTTGTATTAAAAAAAAAAAAAAGTGGGACCCGCGGGTTGGAAAAAAAAGCCGACCCACGCATCACTGCCCCACAGCATGAGCTCAAGGTTTTAGAAAGACTACTTAGCAGGAGAAGTGAAATAAGTTGTTGTTTGATAAAAAAAGGGGGTGACATTTAAGAAAGCTGTGCTGGAGGTCTAGATCTGACCTTCAGAGGTCTGACTGCAGAGCCTTTACTAACAAACTCACCACAGTGACATTGACAGCTCTTTGAATTCTGTTTGTCTACTGCGAATGAAAAATTACCACCTGGGTGAAAATGGATCTTGCATAAGCAGAAACCTGGCATTTACATGTTCATCAAACAAGCAGCTTTCAGAAATCTCAATGAAGTGGCCGGTCTGAAGGGCATTTTGAGTAAAGGCTAAATATTACTCTTATAGAATTTCAAAATGTGACATCCATCAGCAGCTAACACAAATACATCTCATCTAATAAAGCAGTTGACATACGAGTTAGTGTCACCATCTGAAATGTTGTAACTGAGCACTCTCAAGCTGTCCTGGTGTCTCCAAACAATTAGAAAAAGCATATTATATAGTCGCAGTGTATTGTAACCTTAACGTCAAACGGAACTGTCATGTTATGCAACTTCACTCAACAAAGCCTCTTTCTGAGTTGAACATCACATATGCACAAACGCATGAAAACAAACTAAACTTACTTTAGGCTGCTGAGCCTCCAAGGCCTTCTTTCCATCCCATGCCCAGCTGCGTTTGGTGAAGTAGTTGACTGTGGCAAACTCGATAAGCGCTGAGAACACAAAGGCATAGCAAACAGCGATGAACCAATCCATTGCAGTGGCATATGCTACTTTGGGAAGAGAGTTGCGGGCGCTGATGCTGAGGGTGGTCATGGTCAACACTGTGGTCACACCTGTGGAGGATCAAACACATAGATATTTCGAATATTATAAGATCTCTAAAGCAAAATAAATAAATCAATACACTACCGGTCAAAAGTTTGGAATGATTCAGATTTTTTAATAATAAAGTCTCCTGTCCTCACAAAGGGTGCATTTATTTGATCAGAAATACAGTAAAAACTGTAATATTGTGAAATATTTGTACAATTTAAAATAACTTTCTATTTTAACCTATTCATGTGATGGCAAAGTTTAATTTTCAGCAGCAATTACTCCAGTCAATACGTTTATTCAGCAAGAACATATTTAATTGATCAAAAGTGACAGTAAAACAACACTGGTAATAAGAACCATTATTAATAATTGAGTAAAAAAAAAAAAAAACATATAAATGATTTCTGAAGGATTATGTGACACTGAAGACTGAAATAATAACTATTGAAAATTCAATCACAAGAATAAATTCCTTTTTAATATACAGTAATATTAAAATAAGACAGTTATTTTAAATTGCAATACTGTTGTCATAACAAATGCAGCCTTGTGAGTGAAAGATACCTTTTTTTATCTTAATATCTTTATTATTTCAAATAATAATATATAAAAACTTTTGATAGACAGTATTAATGAAAAATATAATAGAGATTATAATGTAAATCCTTTAAGTTTGCCTCTTTGTAAGACACTATAAATCAAACAACATGCTTAAGTAACAAAATACATTTATTTTTCAAATGTATAGGAGTAACATTATAATTTCATCTGCAAAATATACAGACTTATAATGCTTATAAAATAAAATGATTTATATGCCAAAAACAATCACAGCAATCCATCCAAAAATTTCTGTAGCAGCACAGTCATTTTGTGAATGCTGTTACCAGTGAGCAGGGAAATTCTGTCTTTCATCCAAAATAGTTCTTTTAATATTTAAAATGCTTTGCATGAATAAAATATTGGTTCATGAATCATAAACTCATCTTAACAACAAAACAAAGCATACCAGCTGGGAATTATGACATTAAGATCCTTTCAATCCCAGAAATACAGTCTACTTTCTATCAAAGAAAAAACTTTATAGAAGGTAGCAATGAAGGATCAAACACAGAAGCAATGCAGTTCAGATATAAATGTGTTTATATCTAACATACCCCTCAGAATGACAGTATTGTTAAAATTCCTTATGCAAAGCCTCTGAGAATAGTTCTTGAAAAGCGTCTGAGGAGCGGAGGTGTGCTGTCCCTGTCAGAGGGAGATCAGATTGCCCCAGGCAGTGGTCACAGAGACCTTTAGACATATATTAGTATGGTACTACAGTCCCTCTCCGGGATTTCTCAGCCTCGGGCTATGCAAATAAAAAACTGTTACATGTGCTATATCAGCAAGTGAGTCTTTGAGCCTCCGTTCATGGATATTTGTATATTTATGTGTGTGAGAAAACATTCTGTTTGATGTAGCCTTTGTTGGGCAGTCCTAGAGATGTTTTTTGCGTGGGCGCATATTCCTTGTGGACTGTCTGCTCAGTTTGTTGATTATTGCCAAGATACAATGCAAGGCTCCAGAACTGAATAGGAACGGCGGTGTGAATTCCAAAACAGTCATCCGAGTGGATTAGCTCTTCATTCCTTCTGATTGCATCAGTCAATTCTGATTTCCATTTTGATGAGAATTATCGATGTTCAAAGCAAAACATTAAGTGAAAGACCAAAAGGAGCAAGAGATAAGAATCCATACATGCTTGGTGAGTGAAAACAGAATATAGCTATATCAAATCCTTTGCATACAATCAGACCTTGAAGAGTAAATATCTGATGCTGATGAGTTTTTAAAGGTGCAAGCAGTCTATAATAACTGGAGAATGCTATTAGCTTTAGCATTAGCATGATGTAGTTATGGCATTAACCAGAAGGGGCTAATGCAGCCATGCTAAACAGTGTTGTTAATTCTGCCTAAAACTACCGATACTGTTTTTGGTAATTTTAATAAATCTTAAATGAGAATTAGAAATGTTCCCTTGCCAACTAACTGAAATAAAATTGTAGTAGTAAAATTACGAAAACTGACACAAAATTTAAGCTATATATAAAAAAAAAAAAAAAAAAAACTAAATACAAAAAATTAAATCTACATCAAAACTGAAAATATAAAAATAAATGTTAATTCAGACCAATAATTATAAATATTATAAAATTATATAAATAAAACTCGGAGTGTGTGTTTGTGTGTGTGAGAAACCTGAATAGTCACGGACTCATGGGGACTTTTGTCACCGTGGGGACCTAACTTGAGGTCCCCATGCCGAAAAAAAACGTGTAAAGGTTACATAATTAGTATTTTGAAAATGTAAAAATGCAGAAAGTTTTCTGTGAGGGATAGTTTTAGGTGTAGGGTTGGTGTAGGGTGATAGAAAATACAGTTTGTACAGTAAAAAACCATTACGCCTATGGAGAGTCCAAACAAGGATAGTAAACCAGATGTGTGTGTTTTGTGTGTGTGTGTGTGTGTGTGTGTGTAAAACCCTAATTACCAAAAAAAGAAAAAAAAGATTACACTAACCAAAGACAGTCCTGGCAGGGACAGATTCACGGTTGAGCCAGAATGAGACTTGGGACAGAATGACAGTCATGAAGCAGGGCATGTAGGTCTGAATCACAAAGTAACCGATCTTCCTCTTCAGGTAGAAATGGGCCATCATGACTGTGTATTGACCTGCAGGGGGAAAAATAAAACAGAAGAATGAAATGAGACAAAGGACGAGAATAGAAAACAGTGATGGAAAAATAAGGAAGAGAAGAAACAAAGGGACTAAGAGAGGGAGGGATAGAGTGTGATTAAATTCTTGTGGGATAAGTGCAAACCAGCTGAAAGGTTTAAAGAGAAAATGAGAGAGAGAGAGAGTGAGAGAGAGAGAGAGAGAGAGAGAGGGGTGGTGAGAAACAAGTCAAGAGAAGAAAGAAACATAATAATATGGGAAAAATCAAAACAAATGTGAGGTGATGTGATTATGGAATTTTCCAACAGTAGCCTGCTGTCATTATTCTTTCAAAGTAAAGGGAAACACCTTGACTTCCTAGTTTGTGGTTTCTTGAATATCTCTCTAATGTCTGACTACAAAGATGATTTTATGTTATTTAAGTGATAGAGTAAAACTTAAATTAAGAAATGAAAACTGCATAAATCATCAGAATGGAAAAGATTGAATCATCTAAACGAAAGTGACATATATTATATGTTTAAATCACACTGCACTGGAATATGAAGTAAATCATTAACTGGAATAGAAGAGAATACAGAGTGAAAAAAAAAACATTATATATCCTGTTAACCAAGTGTAGATTGAATTTAAAGCTTTTTAAAAAAAAAATCTTTTTGAGCCACACAGTCTGATAAACTATAGAAAATCCACTGATGACTGCTGCTTTCTCCTGGCAAAATCGGATTTTTGTGTCCCACTAATCCCTCGTCACAATCTGCATCCTGCAGGCTTCTCTCTCTCTCTCTCTCTCTCTCTCTCTCTATCTCACACACACACACACACACAATCTCTTCTGAGTCTCACTCTTTCAATAGTTCCATCCATTCTGTCAGGCCAGGCCATCCGCGTTTAGGATATACTCTTTCACGGAGTGAAGGAAAAAAGGGGGGCAAAAGCAGAGCAAAACTTGAAAATCTAGTCAGGATCAGAGGGGACATATCAAGTGGATCCGATGAAGAGGACGACAAGCTGTTGAGCCTTGGAAGTTAAGGATAAGTCTGAACATCGTGAGGGCCCGGAGGGGAAAGATGTCCTCGTCACGAAGGGCTCGTCCCATCCCCTTTGTCTCACTCGCCCCTTTATTTCAATGACCGAGAAGAAAGCACAACTGGCAGTTCTCCATTTAAGATATTCCCCCTTGGATGTGCCCTTCAGGGTGGGACTGATTCTGAGCGCAGCAAACATGCGACTGTGGTGGATTTTACTGCTAAGCTTTTGGAGTGTTTATGGAGAACTCCCATTCATAGCAGAGAACAACGCTGCCATGCTAGTCAACTGGTGAGTGGTCTGGTTTTTTTTTTTTTTTACACAAATAGCACAGCTTTGAATGTCGTCAGAAACGGATGAGCACCTGAGGGGGGTCAGCTTCTAAATCAATTTGAAACCGTTGGGAAGGGCAGGTGCTATTTTCTGGATGGGTGTTCTTATTAATAAAAGGTGACAGGTTATCTGGATGTCTTTACAGTGCGGGCTAAGTGATTGAATGTTGACATTTCCACTGGAGATAATTTTACCCTGTTTGGCAGACTCCAGAAGGTCTTTTTTCCCCCTTTCTTTCTTCTCCACTGGGTTTTCTATTTTTAACTTTGTAAAGAGGTTTGCACCTCAGATTAGCAGCAGTGATGGCCAGCTGACCTTTGTCCTGCAAGTCAGCCAAGGCTAAAATCGGAAGACAGGGGAAGACAGGTTATGAAGTCCTGCCAAAAAAAAAAAAGAAAAGAAATTCCATGGCCTCAGAGCTCGTTTCTAAGTGTTTCTGGCCACCTGATGACAGCTGGCGAACTTTGATGTGTAAATCAATGGCAGTGAGACAGAGAGATGGGTCAGCAGGGTTTAAATCATGACGTGGTAAGCGTAGTTGATAATATCTGCCTAGCTCATGATCAGAGCATGATAATGTCTTATTGAATATGAGTGTATGCCAGCTCAGGACGGTTAACCATATATGTACATCCATAAAGGCAGAACAAGGGGAAGCCCCCAACCCCACCCCCCTGACATGATTACAAAGCTAGAGGCAGAAATTATATGAGTGTATTACCAGTCATCTTTACATAACCGAATTGACAGATGCCACCTAGGCCCCCTTCTCCCCCTTGCTCGTCTCCCATGTGTCTCTTTCCGGCTTGAGCCAATGTTGGCTGACCGATGTCACATGGTAAAAGCACAACTGATGGGGAAGCACGAGGATTAACCCTCCACACCCAATGGCTCAGGATAAGTGTTGTTTTCTCCCCTCCCTCTCTCTCTATCTCTCTCTCTCATCTTCATCTCTTCCTGTACTCTTGCTGGTCCTAGAGACAGCTGGCCGTGAGTGGGAGGTGTACTCAAATCCTCATCCCTCATTTGCCATCCAGACTGATTCGGAAAAGCTATAATCACAGAAGGACTATCGCTTTATTTAATAGAAAAGACGTCACATGGTGTAAGAAAATGAAACTGAAATGGTGTGATGCAACACATCCTGTTCCTGAAAAGAATGCATTAGATGCAACAGGTTAGAAGGAGGGATGAATGCTCAAAGAATAAATATGATTTACTAGCAAGAAAATAAGGAATGTACATAATATACATAAAATTATTCCATCAATACATATATCAAAAAAAAAATTGGTTGTATATAAAACCAATAATAATATGCTAAGAAGAAATACAGACTACAAAATAAAATACAGCTCCATTGCCAGTAAGTATTGTTTATGGGCATTAATTTTTTTCGGTTCAGGCCGGTACTACAAAATGTTTTGGACCCTTGTCCTAACTAAGTTGAGTCACAGATCTTACACCAAATGACTGACTGACACTCACCACAATGAATGAGATTAGGTCAGAGAAAGTGGTTTACCTCTACTTGTGCTGATATCTTCCGTACCAACAGTGTGACCAATCAGATGGTACTGGTTGAGACGTGACCCTTCCTCTGCCACAACCACAGACATGCCAGGGCCTTTGGTCCACTTATAAACCACTTCTGAGATAGGGTAGGCATCTGGAAAAACACAGAGTAGTTTATACTTATTGTGCAATGATGACAGTTATCAACTAGACACCACGAGTACCTGGAAGATTAGTTCAAATTAAATGTAATCTGTTTAGTCCCGTCTTTGAATAAGGTTCAAACTCTTGATTGCACAGTCATTGTCAGTTGACTACATTGCGATTTACATGCAGGCAATGTTAATTTCTCAGATTTAGGAGGTAAACCTGACAATCATGGGAAAATATCAGCTTCTTTTATTAACAGAGAACATCTTTTTTCTGACTCTGCTAAGTGTAGAGCTGGGGTAATACATTTAATCATCTGCAAATGTGTTGAAAAATAGGATCAGATCATGAGGGTTAAAAAAATATATTTTCATAGACACCTGCACCAGAGGAACACCTCGATAAAGTGACACAACCTCAAGAGAGAGCAAGTCTTTGGATATGTTAAAAAGTGTAACCTCTGTATAGTTATCCTGCAAAAAAAAAAGCTATAGTGTGTGTTATAAAAAAAAACGGCCACTCCTTTTAAAACACTGATCCACAAAAACCTATTTTTTTATTGACATTTTATTTTATAATTCATTATATTTATTTTTATTTTATATTTATGTGTTTCTGTTATATTATTTTTTTATGTATATTTATTTATTTTACTAACTGTAATCAACTCATATTCAACACGATGTGAAACCAAATTTTCACTAGATGCTTGTTTCACATAAAATAGCTGCAGCTTTACAGTTTCTTAACACTCCATTTTTTCCCTTCCGTGACATTCAGTCTTGAAGCAAAACATTAATCCTGCCACTCTCATGCCGCATATCTCCATCAAAATTAAAATTGACTTCAACCATCTAGACTGAGGGATTATTCTGTCAACAATCTGCACACACAGACGTTCGTAGCCTTAGATACCCCTAGCAAATTCCTGCAAAGTAATTCACAAATGTTCAGTCTCAGCACCCCCACTCCTCTATTCTTCCCCTGACAAGGAAAATCAAACTTGCTGTCCACTTTTGGGAAGTATTCAAACACAGTTCAGTTATGGTGGGGCTTGGGTAACCCCATAGTTAACATTGTACTTTTACCAAAAAACTTTGTCAAATTGCCTTGGATGGTCACAGAAAAGGCTCTTGCGTGTTGAAATGCTGTAATAAAATAAGCTATTATGTAAGGCATCATAGGCAAATAGCATCTAGGCCATTCTCAAAGACACTTCTCAGAATGGACAGTCCACTTGAGGACAAGTCCACACATTACCTGTTAAGACTCTATAGTGCACCAGCCAAATGAGATTGTAAAGGTAATACTGAGTGCTGGGATAGAGAGCATAGTTAGGTAGTTAGTTCAAAGTGCTAAGTCCTATAATGTTCTATTTTTAACTACAGCATTTTATACAATATGCAACACTTTTGGGACAATTTTTACGGTCAACTATAGAAAGTCCTATAAACAGTGAGTTTTATTCATGAGATATACACAGAATTATTTAATATTTATACATTTTTTTGCTTAAATAGGTCGATTTACACACACATGGCTTTAAATAAAATGTACAATAAAAAAAGAAAAAAAAAGAAATTATGTAAAAAAAAAAATTTTTATTTTTTATAGAAATGAATCAATCTCTCTGTATGTTTAATTGTAAAACATCTTCCTCTGGTATTTTCATGTTAATTGTTTTGTTACTATTGTGATAATTTCCTATGTTTCTCTAAACATTGAAAAATCAAGTCCGTCTGAGCTGATATCAAGTCTGTATTCTGTGTTATCTCCCTTTCTGACACACAAAAACAGAGCACATTACTGCTGTCATCATTATTGTGGATATATGGTATGAACCTTTACCTACTGTGTGTGTGACATTTCAGATGTTTTGAGAAGCCTGAACAAAACCTGAAACTCTTTTTTAAGGGTTAGATATCAGTTCTCCTAAGCACAGTGTTTCAAATGGAAATTATGGTATAATTATAAACTACAGTAATGAACAACATTTGTATGAGGAAAATACAGATTTTGTTTGTTTATATTATACCCAGAGCACTGTGGGAGAAGTTATTCTTACTTTTTTTTTTATAATGTGGTCTGTAGACATTAAGGAAACAGCATTTGATAAACCAAAGGAAGTGAAAAGGTCTAGCTAACAGAGGACAAAATATTTCTAAGGTCATGGGTGAAGACTTGAGGGAAACAAACGTAGCTCTTCATTACGACAGGGTCACCACAGCCCAAAGAGAAAACAGCCTGTAGAATAACCTTCTTACTCACACACGACTGAAACGCTTTCCAGTAAAAGGAATTTGTTCAGTGTGGATTAACTTGACAGAATGTGCGTGCATATACAGGTTTGGCTATACTCGAGAGAGCCAACATTTTGGGAAATGTCCTCAAAAATAGAGGGAAACGTCAAAAACCCACAAAGTAGTCCTCACTTGATGAGATGTCCTCATTATTACAATGAAACCAGCATGTGTGTGTGTGTGCTTATTTGTGGTCAGGAATGTTAGTTTTTTTGCTGATTATTTTATTCCAAGTCTAAATCAATTTTATTTTATTATTCATTTCAGTTTTCATTTTGTTTGTGCATCTCATTTACAATCCACTCTTGTTTTTAATGTAATATTGAATGTCTTTCAGCATATCAAATCAATAACAATTTAAAGTAACTTAAAGCACTGAAGTAGCCAAAAATGTGACAATCAAAAATTACATGGGTAAATTAATCAAATAAAATAAAAATATTCCTCTACAGATTTTACCACAAAAATGTAATATAAACTTCATTTATAAAAAGAAATAACAAAAACAGCACTCCCTCCTTTTTTAACAAACACCCACACCTTTCAACCTGTCCCTATAAATCCTGTATTTCTTAACACTGAGATTATGAGGCTTGGCTGCCCTAAGGTGACCCTAATACACTATACATCAGCTGGTGACATCTTTAGCCATTTGCTAAGCAGGTTGAGAAGCAAACACCGTATTCTTAATGATGCAGGATATGTTTGTAATTATAAGGTTTTGTTGCTGAAATGCTGTTTATATATATATATATATATATATATATATATATATATATATATATATATATATATATATATATATATATATATATATATATATATATTAGTGGTGGGCATAGATTATTTTTTTTAATCTAGATTAATCTCACTGTGATCTTGAAATTAATCTAGATTAAAATGGCTCATTCGAATTGCCGTAGCTGGGGTCAGCGGGGTCCCGGTGAAGGTGGTACCAGTGGACCCTGTCTGAAATTGTTTAATTTGTATTTTTGTTTATTTTTATTTATTTTTGGTATTTACACAATGTTTAAGTTTTTTTTTTCAAGTTTGTAGGCGTCAAGGTACAGAAACCAAATAATTAAATCTAAAATAGCACTGGATAGCCTTCAATGTAAAAATGAAATATACAATCAAACCTACATTTATTCAGACACATTTCTCATATTATTACAGTTTCGCTATATATATCAAAAATTATATCTGGTGTCTGAATAATTTTTGGTTTGACTGTTAAAACTACAAAGTAATCCAATCAAGAGCAGTGAGCGATTTTCATTTTCTTGGATTAACATTACAGCAGCCTGCAGCTAAATTAGGCGCAGTCACTTTAAGAGACGATGAACGCATCAAATATAATACACATACCATTTTTTTCTCAACTGTTTACTTTCACTTAAGAAATAACTGACAGTTTTTTCGAGCATAATTTCCAAGGTGGATATTTTGACATATTTTATATGTATTTGTCGGCACAAGAGCAAAAATAAGCAAATTCGATTTTCAAGTGTTTTGCGACGCCTTTCTCTATGTGAGCCCTGAACACCAGAAAGCCGCGAGTACTGAATTGGGCTCTTTCACATCTTATTGCTTGTTCAAACTACAATTTGTATTTGTTCGTTCAGGTAAATGAGGGACTTCAAGGAGAACTTTGCAGAAGAGAGCTCGGTACAGTGTCGCTGTCCGTGATACGCATCTCTCTCTCTCTCTCTCTCTCTCTCTCTCTCTCCGCACCGAACACAGCGCTAGTAACCTGCTACTTTGTTCAGCTTTTCCGTGTCTTGTGTTTGGATGCTTTAATTTTTAAATCGACAGGTGGTAAGGCTTAAAAACATGTGAAAAAGATAAGCTTTCGTGACGATGTGCAGCAGTGACCCGTCAACTGTCCTGAGCATCTTTTTAGGCTGGCCTCAGCCAGTCGGTTATATAAAATATCAAGGTGAAAGTCATGATAGCTTGCTTAGTATAGACCCAGCTCCCAACCCAACTTTGAGAATAGATTAACGGCGATATTTTTTTTATCGCCCGGTAAGAGTCTCGGCCCACCGATAATGGCCCACCACTAATATATATATATATATATATATATATATATATATATATATATATATATATATATACCTGTACCTTGCCTATACCTGTAACTCAAGACATTATTTTGTTGACCTACCTCTATAGTATATCCTCCATTGCTGACCTATTCCTTATCTTATTTCTCCCTCAAAACTCTCTGGGAAGAGATATATTGGATTAATCTGAACCAAAATATGATTCACCATTGGGGACCTTTACAAGGTTGAATCATCTCACAGTAATTTTTGGTCTATATAATCTTTTAAGATGAATCTGCTGGCACAATAACCCAAATACTGTACTGCAGTACAGAAAGTGTTAAATATACACAACTATACTGGTACGAATGTCATCTAATAAAACTTAATGGACATGGCAAAAAGTAGATATAAAAAAAGATATACAGATTGAAGAATATGTAGTAAAAGATAGAGAGAAAAAAAATCAACTGTTTATTTAGAAAACCTACAGAGCTTTTCACTCAACAGTCTCTACATCTAAACTAATATAAGAATTAACATGTAAACCAAATTATTTAATCTCTATTTATTAATTTGGCAAGTAATCTTGTAATAACTGGGTTAATGTTCTGTACAGTCAGACATACAGTAGAGTTCAAAACTCCTAGACACTCTCTCAGTCTCTCTCTTCTCACATAATAAAATCATTTCAACTCAAATCAATATTTCATGTCCGGCCATGCAATAAGTGGGATAATGTACTGTACAGTCAGCTGATCTTAACAGCAACAAAAAACCCTCTCAGGGTGATGATACAAGACGCTCAGCTTCACACCAGGGACTATTTTTTGATAATGCCCGGATGACTTTACATTAACCATGAAGTTTGTACCTCAGTGTGCTTAGTCCATAGCTGAATATGTATATTGTGTCTGTGGAGATTAACCACAAGAAAGATTGTCTGTGTCTCTCTGAAGAGAGATACATAACGCAAACAATAGTTTTACAACTCCTTACTGCTGTCGTTTACACAGACGCCATTGCGTTTCTAAGGCATTTTGGTTGAGATGATGTTTAAAACCAGGCGTCTGTCACTGTTATCCAACCAGCCAAACAAAAGCTGCTAAGTGCAGACAGAATTTATATAACCCTTTACATAACAGAGCACAATACTTCAAGTAAACACATTTGTTGTGTGATTTATAAGTTAAATAATTCTCTGCTGCCTGTATATAGAGTAACTCATGCAAGGGAAATGGTGTTAAACACTCTAAGTTTATAAGTGCATTTGAGCCCTAATAAAGGCTACATTTTCAATTACCACCTGACAATGAATAATTAATAACTGAGGCATTTGAGATAGCTTACAGGGTGTTCTGAATCTTAAGTAGAATGTAAAATAAAATAAATAAATAAATAAAAATGCTGAACATTACTAATTAAACAGAATGACTAAATGACATTACTGTGCAGGGTAGTTCATGTTTATTAAACCCGTACTACTCATTTGTGAAGATCGTGCTCGACCTTCATCAAATATTTGCAGCAGTTTAAATAGTTCTCGCTTCTATAATAAAATAGGTCATTTATGAACAGATCAATGAGAGGGGGAAAAATGTAAAATGCTAAATCAAGTAAATTTTGTTTGATATGCTATTGTCCATAAGGAAGATCTGAACAAAACAAGAAAAAAAAAAACTGCCGCACTTAAGGCAGTGGCAGAACTGACAATAAGAGACCTTTTGTAAGCCCTGTAACTACTAAGCCTTGTTACTATTGTTATTAAAATATTTTCAGTATACCAAACAAAACAAAAAAGGAGAGTGTTTTTAAGAGCACAATTTTTATTTTATGTTAAATTGAGCTAGTGTGGCTGGTTTAACATTAGTTTCAAGGATTGTCCACATCAATTTGGATTCAGGACAAACCTCACTGTCTACTACAGTTTTACTAAAGTGATTAGATTTTACACTGTACTTCCAACTATGTTGATGCTCTAATTTAAAAATCCATCCAATCACACTGGGAAGCCTATGAGATTCCCAAAAGCACTGATTCAAACTCATTTTAGGTCACAGGCCAGATTAGATTAAACGTCAATTTATGCTGGCCGATTATTTTATTTTATTTTTATTTTAGTTAAATTTTGATGTATTCATTGACAGAGTAAGCACGATACATGTTTTTTTTTTAACATTTGATGTCTAAGAGCAATTTTCACAAACTATTATAAACACATACACAATTAATAATTAGAAATATTAATTACCACATGCAGAATAAAAAAAATAAAAAAGATGACAGCAGTATCATTTCAGTGTCACTGAGATAGCATTTATTTATATTTTGAACTAGTTTTTATTTTTATATTATGTTTTCATTTTCATTTTAGCTGAACTTTTATTCATTTTGTTGTGTTTTTGTAATTTTTATTACAGTAGTTTTATTAACTCCGGCAGTTTTACTTTTAGTTATTTAAGTACCATTTTAGTATCATGTTAATCTAAATGAAAATGAGAAGCATTGCATTGGCAGCTAGCTGAAATAAAACAAGTTTCCTATTTATTTATTTTTATTTTTTTACTTCAGTTAGTAAAACTAGTAAGTTTAGAACTTAAGGTCATGAGGGATTTTACTGTGCAGCTACAAAAATAAAACCGATCAAACATTCAGATATGCATGATCCTGAAACACCAGTGACACCCCTCCTAAACACTGTCTGTCATGGTTTCTGCTCGATCCCAACCCAAAGGCTCTCCGTGCACAGCCCTATTCTGTAATTCCCCGAACATCAAAGAAACCTGAGCCCATCTCAGGTCATTCCTGGCTTCTTAGCACCAAAAAGCCTTCCCTTTGTGTGCGTGAGCGCGGGAGGGTTGGCAGGACACCTTCCTACTAATCCGGTCCTCAAGTCACCCTCCTCTCTGCAAGCACCAGGTGATAATCTTAATCCTACTCTTGGACAGGATGCCACTTGATGATAGGACTAAATCGTACTCATTATGTGTTCAGACATACCCTAAACACCAGTCACTCAAGCTGTTTCTATACAATTTTCAAAAAGTGTGGTAGATTTTGCAATCTTATACTTGAATCTTGTTTACCTAAATTAGAGGTATCGTTCAATGCATTTACTTAATAAAATGGATGTAATCTTGCAATTTGAGTACTGACTATATACTTCCTCAGAGGGATTCTTTTATGATTTCTTGGAATCTGCTGAAGCATGTACAGTAAGTTTTTGGGGGGAATGACAAATGCTCTTCATTCAGAATAAGACATAGACTATAGACTTACAGCTGCCAAATTTGAGTGGGCAGGCATGAGCATCCATAGGAAAATCCTCCAACTGCATGGGACACTCCGCTGATATGGTCAATCTGAAGAGAGAAAAAATTCAATTTAAATATGATTAAATCTAAATCAATATCTTCTAAATATCAGTTTTTGGTATAAACATGTTTTAAGTCATCATCAACTTAGTGACAATCATCACTGGAACAGCAGCTGTAGCTGATTGTAATTCCATCAACGTTCAATGTCTCATTGAAAATCTTCCTAATGCAGCTATAGGCCTGAATAACGTGCGAATATTTATAGTAAGACTGAGCTTGTGTGTAGCGTTCTTAAATGTATGTATAGACCAAGGGTGCCATCGTGTGCCAGAAGTAGGAATGCTGCCAAATCGGTAAAGTAAATGACTGCTTATTTTGGCTTTAAGCACAAACAAGTCTATGTTAACAAGCCTATAACTTCATGAATAAATACAAATGCCATTCCCTATTTAATATTCAGTTTCGCATTCCAATGCATTTTAAATGCTCAAGCTGCATACAGAAGGATTACAAAAGATCTCTTTTGAACTGGCATCGCCACCTATTGGAATATTTGAAAACTACAAGCAACAACATAATTTGTGCTGTTACTACATTTATTGCCATCACAAACTAGTGATGTCTGATTCAGTTTTGAACTAAATTAAGTGCATAAATTAGATAAACTAAAATTACATATAATTATGTTGTTGTTGTTGTTGCTTTTTTATGGAATGAACCATTTTCACATTTCAGGGGTTCTCAAAAGTGGAAGTTTAGTTGTAGTGATGAACAGAAAAACAAAAACAAAACAAAAAACTTTTTTTGTGTTATCATTTTCCCCAACAGCATAAAAGAAATTTAATTTAAAAATCCACCTTAGTATTTCCATAACTTTCCAAAAGAGGGGGAAAAATAATGAGATTGATTCAAATTAGCTTCCACTCCCTCAGCCTTTGTATTAGAAACACCCATGCAGCAGTGTTAACTAGTTTTATGTAATGTAATGCCATTGGCATGAGGTATTAAAACAAAATAGATTGTTATAAATGAACAGATGACATAAAGACATAAAAAAGATGACATAAAAAAACTTACAGTTTACAATGATTTACTAGATTTACATTTTTCAATGTCAGTCAATCAAAGATAGTTTTTGTTTTTTTACTTTATTTTTATTTTGTGTGTGTGTAATGTGATTTGTACTTGTGAACTTACAAAAAATGTAATTAAAGGAATTACATTTATTGTGAAAAGTTATATAAAAAATATTAATGTTTCATGTGTACATCTAACATTATTCTAACAGCAGTTTAATATGTGTGTGTGTGTGTGTGTGTGTGTGTGTGTGTGTGGTGGGGGGGGGTGAATTACAAGTTTCCTTTATTCCTAAAAGTTTAAAGCCCCCTGATGTAGAGAACACTGCATTGGCTCTGCAGTGGCTGAATCCTAGCTATCCTGTAGCCCCCTCTAGTGGACCACTTATGATACACAGCTTTTTAATAAACCATATTAAATTATTTTATAACCATATGATTTCCTGAAAAGATTTAAGGCTAAACACATTAAATGTGATGGAGATGGTTTTTGCAGCTGGACAACATCAATTCATTCTATTTGAAAAAGTGCAACGGAATCTGATTGCTGGATGTTATATATAGAGTATATAAGTGATCTCATCTAACATGACATTAGAAATATGAAATGGAAGTAGCATCATATTATTATTGTCAATCTTGTCAAACGGCCAAAAGGTTTCAGGCACTTGCCATTACAAAGAAGTCATACATTCAAAAAACACGGCCATGAGATTTACAATGTCTGGTTGCATAAAGTCTATTTAAATCAATGTTCAAAGTCTGCAGCTAAAGCAAAAATCAGCTAGGCTATTTACAGTAGCAAAGCAAATATACGAGATCAAGTCTGATCATAGCTAGCATTACCATTATGGCTACAGGATGGCTGAAATACTTTACTGCCCTGTAGCCATTAAACCCTTCCCTCAACATCCCTGCTAGAGCCTATTTAATGCTTTGGTGTAATCAATGCAATAAGGTAGTCAGCGTTGACCCTCAGCTGACAGAGTAATGAAGGGTTTGATATTGCCACGCAACTGGAACTGCTTAAAGCCTCTATCATCAGCATCTGAGGATGAGACTGGGGTTGAATTGCCTGTGGTTGTATCTCTGACTCGAAATCCTGCGAGAATTTAATTAATGGGGCAGGACACGTGAGGCGCTGTTCCTTCACTTAATCAGCACAGGGCCTTCATCTCTGACAGCTCCATGATAAATTGCTGTATTGGAAAAATGAAGGACTGTCCTCTAAACTCAACCTCCATTCGACCAGCTCACACAACTTTATCAAAACCAGCCATATGAGAGGCGAAGGGCTCGCTATGTACTGACTAAACACAGTTAGTGCTGAGGTCAGCATGGCTGGATGTGGAGATGAAATGATGTGGCACTGGGGCCTTGACAAATCGTGGGCTCTCAGAGCTTTATCCCGACAGTGAACTTTATATGTTCTGTGATAGCCCTTTAAAGCTCAAAAATTATTATTTTCTGTTCTTCCTTAGGTTGTCTTACAGATTTCACAGGAACATTCTGTAGAAGTCGTATGAATCTCTAAATAACGATTGCCAACTCAATAGTAATATACAAACCTAAGTAGTGATTATAAATAATGCACTTATTAAAATACTACTTTCTTAGTTTCCTTAAAGAGACAATATTGTAATAGATGATACTTTTTAATATTAGAAGTGTCTACCTTTCATATTGTATATACAGTGCATGCATGTATCATTGCAATATCTAAAAATTGTGGTGCATAAATCACTCCAGGACTTTGTATTCATTTGCACATTCACAGTCAAGTAGCAGTTTGAAAAAAACATGGGAAAACATATATCTTTTCATTATCTGTACATTTGTATACCAAAAAATACAAACACATAAAAAATTAAGGGGTATATAAAAGGTCAAATTTTTACAATTGCTCATTGAAAAATTTATATTGGTCGATCATTTATCTGAATATTGAGGCAGACATCTCTCTCAATGTCTATATTGGTTATGACCCTTTTTAAAAATGTTTTATAATGCATGTTTGCCTGCTGCACCATTTGTCTCAACACTGAGCTCAAGCAAAGAAGTTATTTTAAAAACATGGCAGATCCTTCAGAAGATTTGACAGTTTCTAGAACATCTCCCTTTTGTTCGGTCTCATAACCTCCTTTTTAACTCTAATAAAAGCCTGTAGACTGCATCCCACTTTTAGAATGTGGGTGGTGAAACTGTTTTGCCCTGCTTTTTCATAGCAGCTAAGGTGCTCCTTTCCATCTCAGCAGCAAAAAGAAAATTATTTAAAAAAAACACAGCTGATCACTTTTCCAGAAGAAATGTGTGCATTAGTGAGTGGTAAAAGGCCTTTTTAATGGTTTGAACTGTTAGGAAATGCAACACTGGGCAGAGTTTATTGTAGGCAAGCTACAATAGCTCCATTATTGATTTCTAAATGACATACTCTGAGTCATTTCATCTCAAAGTCATTAATGTTTGACTGATGATCTCGTTCATTCTACGATCCAAAAAAGCAGCTCTATCTAAGGCTTTTAGCAACTGAGCAATTTTGTAATATGCATTTGGTCTTGCAATATACAACAGACAATTAAAAAAAACAAAAAACAGCAAAGATCCGCCAATGAGAAAGAAATGTGTTTCATGTAAATTAAATTATCCATGCTCTATTTCATTTATTTTATATTGCTTTAGCCCCACTACATGAAATCTAATTGTTACCTCTTTGTAAAACTCACCAAATCCCCCTTTATATTTCAATTTGAATTGATAAAAGCTAATAACTCATTATATGATTGATCACCATAAGTGTAACCTCAGGGAATAAAAACAACTTATACATAACCACCACAATCTAAAGACTTTACGATTGTGCTCCTCAAAAATCAGCACTTACTCAAGCAGATTCTACTACAGAGAGGATTTAGCATTGATGGCATTTGAGATCAACAATAGCGGCTTTTATACTGCACTAACACAGCAGTCTATGGTACTTGGCAGTAGATTGTTTGCTGATGATAGCATGGAGAGCAGAAACTGTGTGTGTGTGTGTGTGTTCTCCCTCTGCCCTGATACTGCGTGTAATGGAGCAGACAATCTGTGAAGAACAACTCAACAACAGGGGCATAAAAAAATACAGCCACATGGCCTTTCCCACTTTCTCCTTTCCCTTTGTTTCTATCTCTTGCTTTGTCTCATCCCCATCTTGCTTTCTTTTCTCTGGAAAACCCTTAGGTTGGAACACCCTTGGATGATTGATCCAGGGCACAAAGAGAAAACAAAATAAACTAGATACAGTAGTTACAGTAATAATTTATAATATTTTGGGTTAGGGCCAGTGAAAATGTTGGCAGGGCAAGTAGATGGACGGACGGATGGACATACGGACAGACAGACAGACAGACAGATAGATAGATAGATAGATAGATAGATAGATAGATAGATAGATAGATAGACAGACAGACAGACAGACAGACAGACAGACAGACAGACAGATAGACAGATAGACAGATAGATAGATAGATAGATAGATAGATAGATAGGTCTCCTTATTTTTTGGGTTACAATGCAAGTAGACTATATCCGTCTTATTCATTTTGTTAACAAAAGTTAACAAAATATTAAATGTGTTTTAATAGGCTAATAATAAACCACAAACTACGATACTTTTAATGAAAGGGGAATTCCAAAGACTGTTTATTTATTTGTGTTACAATGTGGGTAAAACATATTTTCCTTATTGATTTTATTAATAAAAATTCAAAGTTTAATATACGGTAAGTGAATTTGTCCTCGTACTGTTAGCCTTTTTATTATTATTAATAATAATAATGAGCCACAAACCAAGCATTCGTTTGAAGTGAGGGGAAAATCCAAGAACCTATTATTTATTTGCCACAATGCGATTTGTCTTATTTGTTCTGTTAATAAAAGTTTTATGTTTAATATAAGCTACTTTATCATTGTAGAAGCCTATTGCTGATTTATGTGTGATACAGAATCAACCGTAAGCATAAATTTTGTTCCAATAATAGGAAAAATCTAACGTTAAAGATCAAAATAAGCGCTGATGCGAGAATGCGAGATTGATTGATGCTGAGGTAAATAGATGCTCTCCATCTTTCTCTGCTGTATCTTTGCAATTGCTGTAGATATGGTCGATTTATGTAAATTTGGTTATGGAATAGACATGTTACTGGTAATAATATGATCGAAAAGTTAGTTTAAGTTGAAAAGACTTTCACAATCAGTTTGATTCAACTTAATTCATGTTTTACTGTTGCTTATTGTCATTGTAGGCTTAGGCCACTTTTATTCTACAAATTTTAATGAGTACACAAATTGATAAAATTAGTTGTATTTATTTTTTGTTACTAAATTGTAATTTGTTTATTTTTAACACTTCACCCCCAGCCCCCTATTTTTTCTTGGGCTGCATGCCAAGGGGTGCTGCAGAACCCCTACTTCCCCCAGTAATGCATAAACATGTCTTTTTAGGCAAGAACCAGACATGGGTGTCATCTAGTCTAATAAAATATGTTTTAATGAGACTGAATTTGTATTTAATGTGATTACAATTTAATTAAAACATTAGAAAAGGATAATTATACAATGTTTCCTTCCCACGGTTATTCATAGAGTAAATAAACTACAGACATGACATTATCACTAACCTTTTTCTTTTGCACTCTCAAAAAAACGATCGTTATAATCACTGAAGCTGTCTACACTGTGAAATGAATCCCTATACTATTGCACTTTGTTGTTTATGATGAGAGAATTGTTGGAATTGTCATCGAACATGCGTGTATTAAACAAAGCTGATGAGTTTCAGCGATGACTCTACTGAACGCCTCTTGATTTGACACTGTATTCCTTTATTTGTTATATTGCACAACACTGTAACTGTGCAACATGAGCACATCTTCATTTAATGCCACAGTCAACACTTTCTATTCATTTGTTAGCAACAGACTTAATTGATTATATTTGTTTGTGCTGGGGCATATTTTGTCCAATTTAGTGGCATTTTTACCCTAGACCCCGTGGCCAGGGGAAACCTAAGTCTTACTTACGCTCCGCCTATGAGCAGGGACAAGCTGAACATTCCCACAGAGATTGTACGATGTGGAACATGAGATGCTGAGTTCAGCAGGAGCCGAGTTCATGTGTGCTTAACACATCTGTCACATGGCAGAGCGTTCAACAATGCAAAACAGGGGTGAGGAGGGCATAAATGAGATGAAGGTCAAATATATGACTGTACTACCCATAACTACTCAAATCCATTCATGCACAGAGCAGTTCACATACTGGGTAATTACATGGTGTTATAGCTTTAACTCGTACCTCATGGTGTACAGCAATGTCCCATCATCCTTCAGTCTCAGAAGCTTGTTGGGCGTTGTCATGTTGTGAGCAATGGATTTTTTGCCATTAAGGAAAAAGGTGTCTGGTGTCCAGATGTTGCTGGCCAGCAGGTTATTCAGAGGTAGCATTTCCATGGGCCCCTTGAAACACAGACGCTCATCCTTCCAGCTTTGACGGAAAAATACATCAATGGTGTATTCCTGTTGAAATGAGAATGTTAGTGTCATTAGTGTGTACCTGAAGGCAGGGTCATTGTGAGGGACCCCGCTCCTCTGTGATGATGAGAAGGAGGGGCCCAGTGAGTCCTCCCCATAAACTTTTTCTCCAGTAGCCCATCAATTACAGCACCAACCTTGCCTGAAGGCAGAATCAAATGTCTCACAAGACTTCATATAAAAAGGAACAATTGTATCATTGATCAGATCATACTGTAACCTACCTAAGCTATCGCATACAGAATTTCAGGAAAAGTTGCAGAGGTGAAGTAATGTTACAGATGGAGGGATGATTTAATGTAGGGGGTCTTGATGAAGAGAGTTCTCAGATGGGAATTTCCTGCTGTTGAGGTTAATGAATGGTTGTCTGGAAAATGGAAATTTCTTCATGAAGAAAGGATATGGTTTAAATACTTAACATCTCAGTGTCTGACACTGGTCCAAAGCTGGTCACAAAGATGTTGGTCTTAATTTCTGTCACTTTCTCTGTAAAATCACAAACAAATGTGATTTATTAGATCGAGTTCAATTTTGGTCATTGCATAGATAGATAGATAGATAGATATTATAGTTAACGGTACTAAACTTAAAACCATAAAAAACACAGTTAATATATGTGTAAATATAATATAAAACATACAGAATTTCATTTAAAGTATGCTTTGATTTGGCCACATTATTTTGTTGCATTCATTTTTTAAATTAAAAGATATTAATTTAATTCTCTTGATTGCACTTTCCTTCTCAAAGCACTAAATCAAGTCCAATGCCATCTTTCGTCCATTGACATCACATTGCTGCCGCTACAGCTATGAGATGTGCTCCCTTACACTCACTCACGTGGAAACAGAGCAGCCTGTGTTTATTCTCTTGCTCTGCCATAATGCCATGTTTTCGACCTCTGAGAACAATGAACCTGCACCTCTGGAAAAGAACGATAGCTTTCTCAAGGTCAGCAGGCACATTGATATCCTCTCTCTCTCTCTAGCTCTGTCTCTAGCAAGAACACTGTAATTGAGAGTGCCGGGAAATAGTGGCTGTTTGATTTTCACAGAGGACCAGGCAATTTCAGTGATCACTTCTGCTCAGCGTAAACAGCTGTATAAAAACAGACTTTTTTTCTTTTCTACATACTTCTTTTTTTCCCAGTTAGTTCAGAATTGAATAGAAGCAACATCTCTTTCTCTCCTCTTTTTTTTAATGAAAGTCCTTCATACTGCTGTCACGATGTAATGTGCAGGCTTTCTCTCTGTTTTAAAAAAAAACAAACATCTGCCTTTATCTGAAAACATCTTTTCAGAATAACTACCAGAGGTCAATGCCAGACATAAATGGCACTAATATACAAAGTAAAAAACGCCTCTCACTAAAGCACAACTTTGCAATAGATTATGGTTTAAAGATGGAAAGGCAGTTTACCTCCAAGCCCAGGTCGCAGTCTGTTATCATAGCCATCCAGCAATCCATCCAGGATTCGTGTGAATACTGTGATGTTATCATTGAGCTCTGACTCTTTAGGAATCCCTGTAGTAGACTGGGAAAGGCTGATGCAGAACCACAAAGATAAATAATGACTACAAGTATTTAGCTCCCATCCACCCTTCAAACATGACCACAGTGATACAGTACAATGTTCTGAAAATCTGAATCATATGAATCCATTATAAACATATACTATCTTACATTAAATAACTCCTGCAATAAAAAATATGAGGTCGGAATAAAATAGAAAGTTAAGTTAAAGATGTAATCTACCTCAGACGGCAGGTGAAAGTCATGAACAAAACACCAACCCACAGACTTCTCATTTTGGCGCTGCAATTTGGTCCATATCCCATACCTGCAAAAGTCCAGGATAGGGAGTTCATTCCAGCATTATAATGATCTGGCCATTCTCCATGTAACTCTATTATGCACACTGTAATTTAAAAAGAACATTAAGAGGGGGGGGGGAAGAGAGTTTGAGGTGTATAAAAAATCCATTAAATGGGATGTTCAGTAAACTTAAAACAACAAAGATCATCAGAGTATTTAACCAAATACTTTATAATTATTATTCATGCAATTACCACGCGGTTTTATTTTGTTTTATGCATAATGTTATGTATTTTTCATTTTAGATTTTCATTCAGTTTATTATTTAAATTATTTATTTTTACGCAATTCCAATGTCAAGAATCCGTTTTATATTTTTGTGCATATCCCTTGAATGCTAGTTCACAACAATTTCAACACCATCGTTTGTAAAAAAAAAAAAAAAAAAAAAAAAAAAAAATCTTTAAGAGCGCTGAGTTTGCAGCAGCTGTAATTCATAGTTTTAACAGCCTCTGGCGTATAAACTTGTCTAACATTTACAGTGAGCCCTACAAAGCAGAGTTGAACAGAGATAGTTTACAGTAAAAGCCTCGGATCTTACTTTAAATACCTGAATGGTGCAGTGGATCCACGTTGAACAACTGCAATGAATTCCTTTTGAAGCAGTGAGCAAAATCCCGCAACGTTCAGCTTACAGCAGTGATGCGCTGTTTTACAGATAATATCCAGTCTTAACCATTCAGGCTCATTGTTGCGTCCTCTTCTACGATTGAGTGACTGAACCACCGCTGCAGAGCATCCCTTCCTTTCCCCCGCATCCCACAGACCTCTTCATCACTCCTAAATCCAATGGAAGGACAGTAACCAGACAGCACAACAGCCGTTAAAACAGTCATTTTCTCTCTTCCTCTATTCTTTCTCTATTCAACATATTCCCTTTACAGACCATTACTTTCCCCCTTCTTCCCTCTGTGGTAGCCTAGTGCACGACATCTCAACGCTTATCTGCGCAACCGTTCAAGCGTTACAGAGTTTAACAAGATTTTCCGCTTACCGGGTCGCCGGTTTGGACGTCCGTTGCTCTCCCCACTCTAGCCCGACTATCACTCTAGTGGCATTTGTTCGTGTTTGGGACTAAAGTAATAGGACGTCACTTCTGCGCGCGCTGCATAATTACCCCCCGAGGGATATTTGAGCGGCCGTTTGGGGTTTGAAACTTATCTTGTTTGAGCTTATTCAGAGAAAAGCGCGATTACCGCGGCGCCGGCGTGCGTTGCAAGCGTGGACGCTATAAAATGAGTGGATTTCCCCAACAATTATGCTTACTAGGCATTTTGCGCACGAGCGTTTACCCTTAGCCCCCCTCCCTCCTCCCCCCGACTCGCGCCAGTCTGTTTAATGAAGACTCAAGGCTGGCTTCCTCTACATGCGGAGTATTACATATCCACTGGGGATAATTATTGTTTAAAAGTATCAGTTTTACTCAATTAAAACGTAAATTAAACAGTCGTCCTGGGATTATATTAAAATATGTATGAAGCCTAGTTAAATAAATTAATCAAGTTTTCAATCTAATATACAATATTGATTTGGCAGGACTACATACAATACATGGTTTACGATAGTAATAGAGTTGATTATTGTTTTATAAAAAAAAAAAAAAAAACCGTGAATAGACACGAGTAGTAATGAGGACAGCCATCAGAGGGAACTCTAAACCCATTTTTTCTGATGCTATCACTGCAGTGCATCCGTCGATAAATGAAAACCTTAAAAAGCTTTTCCTGCTCCAATTTCATGTTATGCATAAAGTGAGTAGAACTATTGAATTAGTTTATTTTATAAATGACACAGTTAATGCCGATTTGGGCTGACAGGACGTATGGGAAATGTCTTTAAAAATGTATGAAAAATTGTGGCATTGCACTATTCTAGGTATTATGTAAAATCCTAATGCAAAAGTATAAATATTATAACTTCGAATATAAAAACAAGCATGTAATAAAGAATTCCAGTTAAATACACTCACTATGGGTATCTAAGAGAACTAGGAATGTATATGATTCAAGCGAGTAAATTAAACATTTGCTTTGGGTTGGCTTTAACGGTCACAGTGCTATTGAGAAAAACACCCGTTAGGATGGAATTTTTTGTGGGTTCATGAAGATTGTGCAAATAGTTTTGTTGTGTAGGCATAATATGATATTGTAGTCATGTGTTTTGGGGATTGATTCTTTTTTCAAGCGCTTTTGTCTGACTTCTGATTGACTCCATTGATGTGCACTCCAGAGAGATTTTCAAACGAGAAACAGCTGTTACTTCCACAGTCCACCTGTGTCCTGCGAGCATCTGATAATTCTGATCTAGTTGTGTGTGTTTTATGTACGCATATTTAACATATCTTTCATAACAAAGATTAACAAAACAAAATTTGAACTTTTGAACCACAATTGTTTACAGAATGTGTTCATTCTAAAATTAGTAACAGGGCATTGAATGATGGGAATAGTAACATCACCTCCCTCTGTTTTGCAGGAATGCTGTGGATGGGAATAAAAAGCTGTTTGCAATCTATGACACAAGGTAAGTTACTCATTGTGTATGATAAAAGTACATTTCATAGCATTTTACACTCACTATTGTTTGCTGCACGCTGAAATATTTCACCCTAAAATTTAAATTAGCTGACCTACCCTCAGGATGTAGATGCGATTATTTCTTAATAGGAACAGATCTAAAGAAATGTAGCATTACATCACTTGCTCACCAGTGGATATTCTGCAGTGAAAGGGTGTTGTCAGAATGAGAGTTCAAACAGCTGATAAAATCATCACACTAATCTCCAGTCCATCAATTACATGTTGTGAAGTGAAAAGCTGTTTGTAATAAACAAATCCATGAAGACATTTGTAATCATTGTTTCCAGCTAAAGTACAATTTTAATAAGTCATTTGGTCTGAATCAGGAGAGAAATATGCACAGATCAAGCACCATTTACAAGCGAAAATAGTCCTTAACAGTTCTAGATAAATGTTGTTGGATTTTGTTCTGAGAGAAAAACAGGATGGGCTTTTTCACTGAAGGAAGCATTATTATGGATATGGATTGGTATTTTAAAGTAAAAAATGCTTAATGATGGATTTGTTTGTAACAAACACGCAGCTTTTCACTTCACAATATGTTAATTTATAGGAGTCATGTTGTGGATTACTGTGATGTTTTTATTAGCTGTACGAACTCTCATGTAATAGTGTTGTAATGCTACATTTCTCCAGATCTGTTGGGGTGAATAAACAAACCCATGTACATCCTAAATGGCCTAAAACTTTCAGCAAATATTCATTTTTGGGTAAACTATTCCTTTAACACCACAGGATGCATCTATCCGAATTCTTCACTAGGTATTGTGAGTGAATTTGCAGAGTTCTGTCTCAATCTAAAACAAATCAGACCCGCAATGTCAGTCACGTACATACATTATTCATTCAGCACAGTGCAATATTCACTCTATCCAGAGGATCTATTTATCTGTGTCCATTTAATCAGGAGGGGGTGGTGGGGGCATGCGGATAGAGGTCTCCTTCATCTGCGCTTTTACAGGAATGGAAGGAAAAACCCTTTCAATGGAGGCCAGTACAACCATGTTTTCATTCCCCCCTTTAGTGTTACTACCTCACCCCTACAGTAGATCCGAAAACAGCTTTGATAGTCCAGAGGGCGAAATAAAGCAAAGTGTCTTGTGAACTTGTGGACACGGCCATATAACTTACAATTAAAGGGGTCAGGGGACCCTGAGCATTTTAAAGGCAGAGACAGGGATCAAAAGGTTCCAATCCTCCCACACCCTGTTTGACTAGTGTTACTTTAAAGGCTTTAACAGCATTTGGCTTGGTGTGTGACCATGACTTGGTGCCATTTGCTCAGCCCACACATTGAGGAGCCTTTGCATTTGCAGATGATGTGTGAGTGGAGTGCTTTGTTTGGATGATGGGATGTGGGTGTGTGTGGGTAAGTGCTGTTCAGAGCTACCCTCACTTTCCATCTCTCTCCTTATAGCTGCTCTTCATAAACGTTTATACTGCAAGATGCTAAGAAATCATTCCCTATATTTATGGCTACGAAGAAATTCCCAACTTTTCTGCAATGATACTGAATATCTTATAATCTATCTTCAAACTTAAAAGTTTTTTTTAAAGAAATAGTTCACCCAAAATGAAAATTATGTCATTAATTGCTCACACTCATGTCATTCCAAACCTGTAAGATTGCATTCATCTTCAGAACACAAACTAAGATATTTTTTATGAAATCCGAGAGCTTTCTGACCCTGCATTGACAGCAATGGAACTATCACTTATTGTGCACAAAGAAAAACATAAATAACTTTTTCAATTCTTCTCTTACACATCAGTCTCTTCCACCATTCATGAGAGAAGGATTTCAAAAACTTTGCTCTTCTATTACACATTACTTGTATATGAATTTAACAGAATTTAAATTTGAATTAATTTTATTTTATTTACTGTTACTTCTTTGTTACGGAAACAGTCTCTATTGTATAAAGCACTATATAACAGGGCTGCACAATTAATCACATGCATAATGCACATCTTGTCAGCAAATCAGCAACAGCTATAAGGATTTCCTGGGTTTCTTCTGCGAGGCATATTTGGAGTTTCAGTGCGAGAGCGCCCTCTGGCCTTCGGATGGAGATTTACTAGTGATCACAGAACCATGCTTCAATGAAAGATACACAGGACAATCTCAGCTTCTGCTAATCGCGATTTATCGCCTCTGCGATTTAATTTACATTAATAGTGCAGCCCATTAAATAATGACTAGTGATAAATAGTGACATGATTTGACTCAATATTTCAGTCAAAATTAAAATTGCAGTTCTGCATTGTGTTTGCTATCTCAATACAAATTCAGTTCAAACTCAGAAACTGGATTGTAATTTTAAAGGCATTCAATGAATCCTAACCTGGTACAGACAGGACCAACTGTCCTAAAATATATTGAAGAATATTTGCTAACAATAAAAAAAAAAAAAATGTAAAAAATGAGGAGAGGGGGGTTCAGTTTTTTAAAAAAAAACCTTTCCCAAATGCTCCCCCCCTAAACAACGCCTTCATCTAACACACCTCATTCAACTCATTAGCTCATTAATAGAGACTGCAAGACTTGAATTGGGTGTCTGTCTACTAAGGGAAACATGCAGTGCTGGGGGCTTTCAGGTTGAAAACCCCTTATCCTAGATATACTGTATCTATAATTTTAGACTAATATATTCCTAACGCTTTTTCAGGCAGTGGATCAAAAACTAAATATTGCTTCACTTACAGAATAGTAGGCTATGTACATGAGGACACAAGAAGACCAGGCATCCAATAACATTTAAGTGGAGTCAAAAACCCTCACCTCTCTGGAATAAAGCTTCTGAAACAGTACCAGGAAGCACAGCCACATCCTTCTGCATCCAGCATTTGCTTCTAGAAGCATTAGGGCAGCATCAGTCCGCACACTACAATCTTAATGCAGCATGAGGGATATAAGAAGGCCACTAACTTCAACCACTGACTGTGTCAAATCCACCAACAGCTCTCGTAAACAACCTTTCCATTCAGTCAGAACAATGCAAACCTATTTTTTGTACACAGGTCAAATTAACAGATTAGTTTAATGAGTTTTTAAAGCTTGGTAGAAGCCATTACACTTGTGCTTAATCTCCAGCAGACTGTCAAGCCTCACTGAAAATCTGATTATGCATAATAAAATTGTCTAGAGCCTAAATGGAGGAGCCTTAACATCCACTGATGGGGGGTGGTAGTGAGAACAAGTAATACACTATATCATATTATCAAAGAATGTGTCAATAAAGCAGCATTATCCTTCTTTCTCTCTGTCACATGATGTTCTGGTTATCACTGTTAGTATGCCTGTGTGTGTGCATGCAGAGGTACAGTACAGGAGATGTCCTGATGAATGCAGTGTTCTAATAAAACTCCAAAGTACTGCCATTTGATACCACCATACCTTGTTGCAGCAGATACTGTATGTGTAGCTAAAATGCTTTTCAGAGAGAAAGAGAGATTACCAGCGCCCATAAAACTCGAACTGGAGGAATGAGCTGAGTAGCAACTTAACATTGATTGACTGATGTATTGAATGATCGTACTCCTCAAATGCATTTTAACATTTAAACAAAGCTATATTTGTGAGGTGTACATTTATAAGAATGTGATAACAGTGGTTTTCTACTTTCGTGATTTTCTTGTTTCTCTCGCTTTCCTGCTGTAGTCAAACTTCTATGATTACTGAAATCATATTCGAAAAATACTAATTAAACGAATCAATACTTTTATGGTTCTGACTTTCTGTGTTCAAGTCACGAACCACCAAACTGAACAGGAGCAAATGATACTTGCACCACAAGAAGAAGTAACGTTAGTGACTCAGTCAGTATGTTAGATTTGTTGTACGCTGTTTTCTCCTGATTTCTATTTCACCAGCAATAATGGCACAATGCAGAAGCTGTTCATGAATAAATCGCCTGAGAAAAACTTACCGTTTTATTGCTCTCCATGACCGATGAGATAGGAGAAACCCCTCCCAGTTGTTCTCGTCAACTTTTACTTGCGTTGAATGTGCGCTTTTATCTAGTAGACAATGAGCCCAACGAAACGTGTTGACCGTTATTTAGTTTTTGTTTGAACCGACACGTAGAAAGAACACCTTTTCGATAAACTCCGATTTACATAGGCTACCAACAAAACGGCGTGCGCACCGAAGCTTGTGGAATGTCACGTGATCACTATACTTCTACTGAAGTCCTCCTGCTCACATACCAATTTCATCACACTCTGGTCGACTCGTTCATCAGTTGTCGAATCAATAGCGGAACTTTCAGTTTCAGTTTCCAACTCTCACGTTCTCCCATCTAATAATAATAAGATTGTTTGCGGTATATTTGAAAAATAAGTCAACTGACTCGTCAGACCATCCTTTGCTGAAACATAAGACTGAGACTTCAGCAGAGGGTGTAGAGTCGGGACAGAACAGCTGCGAGCGTCAAAACCGAGGAATGGAGATCTGGCTGAGCCCCAAACACCGACTCCCCTTCTGCAAGCTCCGGTAGTTTCATGGGCAAAATGCATTGTATTTACCGAGCACCTAATCAAGCAAAACAGTCTCCGCAAGAGTGCGAAATCTCGGATCGCAGCGATTTATTTACGCGTGTTTGACAGTAATTGGAGATCTTTAGGAAATACCCACTAATGGAATAACGTAACCTGTTACCTACGCAAGGAAAGCTTACAACGTCCGTTTTGTCGCTCGATTCCTTGCCTGAAAGTATAAGGAATGTTTGGCATACAGAAACGAAGGCTGTTTGGTGTTCTTTCATTACCGGTAATTGTGGCAGTGATGTGCTGTGCTCAAAGGTAAGAAGAGCTGGTGGAGACCATGGCGCGAGAGCATAGACCTCCTGGGCTCTAATATGATGGAAATAACCTTATTTATTATTTCTTTTCAGCGCCAATGAACCAGGAAACATGTCTTTTGTCAAAGAGACGGTGGACAAGCTTCTGAAAGGCTATGATATTCGTCTTCGACCGGACTTTGGAGGTATGATGGTGCTCACGTCATTATTTCTTACTTTTAAGGTTACATAAATATTTCAAGATTGTTTTTAAGATTGATATAAAATAAATAAATCGTTTGAGTGAACTTGAGGATTAAGTTTTTCTTCTCATTTAAGGTGCACCGGTGGCAGTTGGCATGAGCATCGATGTGTCAAACATAGATATGGTGTCTGAGGTCAACATGGTATGTCTGTTTATATCTTTAATTATTTATTGAACCATTTGTAAGTAGTAGACCATCAGCAGGTTCCAGAAAGAGCTGTCCATGGTACTGGAACCTCATAGCTTAGTTACATCTCCTTGTGAGTTATAGAGCTTTGCTCCATCTCTTTTAGTGCCAAGGTCTAGTAAGGAAAGTGTTTTTAACCCTTTAACTGTCCCACCAAGAAAAAAGCATTTGAAATTTTTTTTGTTTGCATTTCTTATCTCCTTATGTCATTAGTTACCACACTCAATGTATTTTTTTTCAACACGTCCCATAATTTTTAAAATATTGGCCTCTACCAAATGGTTGATATGTCACTTTATGGCAAAAGTACCGGAATTCATACACATACTATGGAAATCAGAAAATATGAACTATAATGAATGATCAGAAAGTTATATTTCTCAGCAAATAGTACATTCTGACAGCAGAAAGGATTATCTGAAAACATTAGCTTAGCTTTTCTACGTTTACCATAAAGTGACAAATCAACCATTTGGTTGAGCAGGCAGTTAAAGGGTTAATATTAAAATCTTATCAGTGCTATATTATGGAGGATGTGGTGTTTTCTCATCATGCATTAAAGTATTTATGGGTCATTAGATAGTGAACACAGTTGCTTTGTGTTCAATATAGTTAAAAGTTTGATTTCAAGCATCAGATGATGCAATATGTTGTCTGTGCTGATTGTGGTACTTTTGTTTAGCTATATATGACTTTATTTTGACTGTAGAACTCATGCTGATTTGATTATACCTGTCAGAAATGTATCAAAAGTCCTCAGTGGTCCATGTCCACATCAGCATATAAGACCTGGTTGTCTCCATGGCGACCGTGTCCATTTCACAGTCATGAATATGCAGATGAGTTAACCCTCTCACCTGGGCACTGAAAGGAGGATGCTGTCAGATTAGAGTCCCACAAGGGGATAGACACATAATGCTAAAGACACAGCTTGACTGTGACATACGTGTTCATCACTTACCTGGACCTGTGTTTATACAATTGTAAAGTTAATGGACACTGACATGATGAAATTGCTCAGTATCTGTCCTCATCTAGGTAGCATGATACTGAGTGTCAGACATTTGTCACAGTGTGGATCATAACTGACATACTTAGATTTTGACGTGACTATTCTCATATTGTATTCTTTATAAAGGCTTCATCTGATTTCAGATATCCTGGCTTTGATTTGCTCTGGCATTGTTTCAATTTAGAGCATGCAGTGGAGGTTTGATGTCTGGCACTTGTGCTCTCAGAATTGCTTGATATAAACTCAGAATTGTGAGATATAAAGTTTAAAGACTTATAAATTAAATTACAATTTTTCTCAGAATTGTGAGTAAAAAGTATGAATTGTGAAAATAAACTCAGAGTTGTAAGGAATTCCGAACTGTGAGATAAAAAGTTACAATTAACTACCTCTTGTGTGGTTTCTCATTTTAAATATTTTGAAGTTTAGCTGGTTTTCCTGGTAAATGAGCTTTTATCTTGTCTTACTTCTCATTTAGTTCTATCTTTAAGAAAAAACTCCAAACTATGTTACTGCATCAATCAGCACTTGTTGTCATGTGAGATGTGCGCTTCTCTGATTGGGGCAGCCTGTAATGCAATGCCACTCAGCTCAAATGTACTTCCCACATCTTTCCTCTCACTCACTTCTCCTACTCACTGTAGAGATGCATTGATCAGTGCATTTTCCAATATTAAGATCATTAATATTTAAACACAGCAACGCTTAGTCTTATCAGGTATGTGAATTATTCACTATAGCTAGGGGTGCACATAAGTGGTACACAGGTGCACATGCTCTACCAAAATAAACAATGCGCTGTGTAAATATGTTCAGACCACTCATTTGCATACCGACATGGTTGCATTGCAAAACCTGGCAACGCATAGACTTACTTTCCGACAACGCCAAAAAAAAGCTTGCTGATTTTAAGTTTGAAAATAATGAAAATTTATATTGAAAGTAAATATAAGCGTTTTTTTTAAGTTTACTAATTTTTTTATTTTATTTAATACTCCCTTTTTATTTTAAAATATAACAATATCCCACTTTAATATTTTGTTTATTATGTTATTTATAAAAGTGCAATAATATTATTACTATTATTTTTATTAATAGTTATGTTTAATGGGTCACACCTTGTGCAGTGTAATGACCAAACCAAATCTTCAGGTGCTCTTTTGAGAACCAGGCTGAAGAACTTATGTGCACCCCTGACTATAGCCCCATTCAGCGTTAGTTCTCCCGTGGTGTAAAACTTATCCTGTCAGCATGAAATATTAACTAAATTTGTTGCTGAAATCAACAGTGCTGCAGACATTAGCCCGGTTGATGAGGTTAGCCATATGACTGAACTTAGAGCGCTTTTGCACGGAAAGTCTAATGGGAATGTAATCAAGCAGACACTAACAGGATTTTCCCGCCTAAGAATTGTGTTTGCTCTTTACAGATTAGTTATTTTTGTACAATGGATTAGCTTTCTTTAGATGTACAAATTAGGATTACTTGGCCCGTATTGTTGATAGCAGTGATCCAGGCAGGACGAGGACAAAGATGTGTGTATGTGTGTGTGGCAGGAGTTAGTTCAGCTCAGCAAAGCTCAATGCATCCCACCACAGTGGGGATATCAGGGGAACCTTTGTGCACACTAGGGATTACAACAGTCAGTGTGATTATTATTCTGTGAGACAGTTAAGCATCCAGGGAGTGACAGGAATAGAGAACAATATGAAACATTACCAGTACGGGCAAATCTGTGCACGTCTGCACGCACACTCCGCCTGTGTATACATGACTGCTTACGCGGGCTGTATGGAATAGTTCATCCCTCTTGAGAATGTATTTGAAGTTATATGATTGAGTGCATGTTTGCTGGAGTGATATAGAAATGGCAAGAAAGGAAAAGAGTATCTTTGCATATATCATATGTGCATAAAAGTTGAATGTGAAAAAGGGAAATGGATTATAGATACACAAGCAGTCAAAAGTTTGGGATAATGATTTTTAAATGTTTTTGAAAAAAGTCTCTTATGCTCACCAAGGCAATTACAGTTTAAAAGAACTGTTTTCTATTTTAATAACGGTTCTTATTATCAATGTGGAAAAGAGTTACTGCTGCTGAATATTTTTTTGTGGAAACTGTGATACATTTTCAGGATTCTTTGATGAATGTTATTTATAATGTTACTTCATACCATTATAAAAGTCTTTACTTTCACATTTGAACAACTAAATGCATCCTTGTTGAATACAATTTTTTTTTATCTTACCCCCATATGGTAGTGTGTTCCATTTTCTAAAAAAGTTTTAAGTAGCACAACAGTTTTCAGCATTGATAATAATAAGAAATGTATCTTGAGCAACAAATCAGAATTTTAGAATGATTTCTGAAGGATCATGTGACACTGGCATAATGGCTGCTATGCCCTCACAGGAATAAATTACTTTTTAAACGTTTTTTAAAAGAAAACAATGTAATAACAATTGTAATAATATTTCGCGCTATCAATGATTTACCTTTTTTTATGAAATAATTGCAGCCTTAGCATAAAAAAAAATAAAATGTATTATTATTTCAGTCTTTTGATCGCTAGTGTGCATACAGGCAAGTATAATGTTGCTGTCCGTGGTGCTGAAATGCTCATGCATATTTTAGGTATTAGATTTGAGGGATTTTGGAGATGTTGAGGTATTGACATAGGCTAACTTAACAATTTGTTACAACTTTCATAAATTGTTAACCTTATCTAACACCGGCCCACAAAATAACACAAATCAAGACTAAAATTAATCCATTGTATAGATTAACTTCTTGTGATTAACAGATTAACTGTACAATATATGTTGTTGATGTCACATTACCATGTTTGCCAGAAGCTATTGTAATTTTAAAACCCTAAACTCAATTATGTTACTCTGACATTCATAGTCTGACATATTCATATTCAACAGGACCTTACACTGTCAATATGTCACATGAAGCAGCTTACATTTTGTGTTTGGTTAATTTCAACAACAGGCCCGTGAAGTGTTCAGTACAGAATCTCCTGTAAGTGTGGCTGACAACACAAAAGGCAATAGGAATTTCAGTTATTTAGAATTTCCTCGACCCCAGCTTGCCTCTAAAACATTGCTCTTCAACATTCCAGCTTGAATAGCTCTTTTTTAATGTCAAGTCATAGTTTTATTTTTTTTTCACATGTTTAAAGGTTTGAATGTGGAATGGTTGCATGTTGACTTATGCTGATATAATGATTTTAGTTTTCTTGTAATCTTCAGTGCAGACACAAATCATATAGTTTTAAAATATTTTTGGTTACAGCTGAATACACCTAAGAAGTTTTATTTGAAATTATAAGCAGTGATGCCATTTCATTTAATTTCTATTTGGGGTCGGTAAGATTTGATTTGATTTGAATTGAATTTTGAAAAAGAAAGTAATGTGACACACCCTGGTCACCCATATTTAGAATTTGTGCTCTGCATTTAACCCATCAAAAATGCACACACACAACAGTGAACACACACACCCGGAGCAGCGGGCAGCCATTTATGCTGCGGTCCCGGGGAGCAGTTGGGGGTTTGGTGCATTGCTCAAGGGCACCTACAGTAAGTCGTGGGATTGCCTGCCCGAGACTCAATCCCACAACCCTAGGGTTAGGAGTCAAACTCTCTAACCATTAGGCCATGACTTACCCACAATTCAAATTTTGAAATTAAGTTAAGAAAATAAAAAAAGAAAGTCTTACAAGGATGCATTAAATTGATCAAAAGTCACAGTAAAGAGAGTTACAATGTTACAAAAAATTATATTTCAAATAACTAACCACACTAAACAAATATTGGCCCCCTTGGAGTCAGGTGTCAACATTTCTCTTGTCTGTTTCACAAAACAGAAAGGAGTAAATGATACTCAAATGTTGACATTTAGACCCCCCAGGTAATTTTATGTGATGTGTGTGATAGATTGATAGAGGTAATATAGTGACAGAATTGCACAACTGCCTCATACAGCCATGATTATTCCAACCAGTTAACTCTTGCCATTAGCCAGTGAGTAACAGAAAAACATGTCCTGATTGACTGACAGATCCACGGCTTTTCATACACCCCTGTTGACTGTGACAAGGCCTGATTGTGTGGCATAGTGTATAAATAGCCGGCTGCCATGGCAATAAGCTTCACTCTTGCAGTGTGTCAGGTGGGCCGGCTGTGTATGCGCATGTGTGTGTCAAACGTTAAAATTGTGTTACCTCATTAGCTAGACTGAGTTGCCAAATCAAGATTTAAGTTTGTGCATGTGTTAATGAAAACAAGAAGAAGGGAATTAATGAGTGGATGTTATTCAGATGTCTTGCCGTCACTTTATATGACAAAAGTAACAGTCCCTGAGGTTCTGTAGTGACATGGCTTTCCCCACAGCATTCAAGCACGCAGTCTGAGACAAGGCTGTTAAACTGAAATGCTTTCCAGATTTTTACCCCAGAGGCTTGTTTTTGCTGTTTTCCCAGGGTTTCCTCTGAAAATATTTATTGGTTTATTGGTAAAATCAAGTTTTTACTTTGCTCCTTCATTCCCGTGCTCCCTGTGTGAATCATGACAAACTTTAGATTTGTTCATGAAAATAATGATGTTTATTCTTAAAAACAAAGCTTTAAATTACAGCTGAAAAGATGTCTGTTAAAAATCTCTTGATCTGATAACAAACGTCTTTCAGATATCAGTTTTACTTACATTCAAAATCATAAACATAATAGACATCTATTTACACTCATGTAAATGCATATGTCAAATAGATATCTCCGTGATGTACGCGTGCTATCAGGGAGTGGATGTTAACTAATTTGAAGCTTTACTTGGTAAATTATTTGTTCTTTCAAAATATGTGTTGTTTGAGCTGAAAAGCTCTCTAAATCTTAATTATAGTGTTGGGGCTATTGTTTCAGTTATTGTTTTATGTAAACAGCACTTTTCTTCCTATTTCCCAGCTTTTCATGGTTGTAAAAATTGAAGGATTGGATGTAACCTTTCTCAAACAAGTTTGTTAAGCACTTCAGCCACACTAGTCACGTTTAACATGTATAATTTAAAGTCTTATTGTCATATTTAAATGTCTAGTAAAGTATTTTAAAGTATTTAGTCTGGTGCATTCCCTGTCCCTCTGTCAATGGAAATGCATAACCGTGAGCACAATCTTTGTTTGTTTGTTTTGACAATAGAGGGGCAAGTTGAAATTTTTTATAGCTGAACTTGTTTTGAACCTGGAACATTTTGGTCAAATCTCCTTACATGCCAGAGTAAAAAAATAAAAAATCATTATTGTAGGATTCAGCTTGAAATGTGTTTCATGCACTCTCTAAGATCTGCTTATTATTGTTGTGCTCTTGATGTCATTGCATGCAGCTGTATTCTGTATTCAGACAGGAAGTGACAGGGCTGTTAAAGACTGAAAGCTCTCAAGCAGTCAGTGGGGTAAGCCCAGTGCCTAGAGTAAAAAGGATTTGCCTTGTGTACATTTTACTGTACCAGTGCCCCTCTCTCTCACTCAGCTGTTTTAAAATCTGGGAATGGGAATGTCATTACACACACAGAGGCGGTTTTTTTCACTTACAGAATTGAGCTGCAGTGCAAGAATTATGGTATGAAGTATCCCATTCTAAGATATCTGTCAGCAAGATTACTTGGAAAAGGCAAAAAGTGTTGAAAATACAACACTATTCCATAAAAATGAATTCAATACAATTTGCATCTAACAGACCGTGCTGCTTACACAGGCTGTCTTGAGGAGGGCCCAGCACAGGCGGTATTAAATTACTCTGTCAAAATGTGCTGTTAGTAAGCTGAATATTTCTCAGAAATCAAAAGCATTCAGACAAAATCAATATACTACTGCTGTTCTGTGTTCAGTCAGGGGGGTGAATCTCACGAATCCTGTCAAGAGCATTTCTCAATCCCAATACTGTATATATATTACCCACAAAATTAAATATTGCTTTAAATGTACTCACCCTCAGGCCATCCAAGATGTAGATAAGTTTGCTTCTTCATCTAAATTTTCTTTTTTTAAACATTAGCATTATCCATGCTCACCAATAGATACTCTGCAGTGAATGGGTACCATCAGAATTAGAGTCCAAACAGCTGATAAAAACATCAAGCAAGCAATCCACATGAAGCCAGTACATCAGTTAATGTCTTTTTTAATACATTTTTCAGCAAGACATTTTATAGATACATTTAAGTTAAAATGCCTTTTACAGATAGCTTAGGATTTGCAGCTAGGATGTAATGCTAATCTTCTCCAAAGATGTTACAGAAACTCATCTACATCTTGGATGGCCTGTGGTTGATTATTTTTGGGTAACCTACTCCTTTAATCCTTTTTTTAAGATATAAGTATATGCATTTGTTATATATAGAGAATGTGACTTAGACATGCTTTCCTGAGATTCACATAGGAAAGACTCCGCAAATCACTATTATGCATACATTTAAAAGATTATAAAGTCTCTCTTTCTCTCTCTTCATATACTTTTAAGGGGCCTTCTCTGCCTTTAGATGCTTTCCTGACAACATCTGAAATCAGGGAAAATGTATAAATGCTACTGACGCACAGGACTGAAATTCTCATCTGTGCACAAGCACGAATGAAACATATTCAGTGTGATAGTACTGGATGGATTGGATACACAGCAGATGATCGCTCTGGCACAATGTGTGTGGCAAGTATAAGTGGTTGCCATGGAAACCAATATCATCTTTGGTCAGGATTCGAAGATGTTTGTGGTACTTACCCAGATGGAGAGGGAGGTGGGGGTGGCTTTATGAAATTACAGGTTTTTTATTTATTGATTTATTTATTTTTAAAAGCACGTGGTCCTGGAAGTCTAATTCTGTCAGCAAAACAATCCCATCATACCTGCTGCTTTCTGGTCAAGCTTTATATAGAATAAATAAATAAATCAGATGAATCCGTTGATCTGTGTTGGCGTATTATACAAAGAAAAAAAATTATGATCCATTTATGATGAATGCTAGTGGTTTCCTTTAATTTAATGCAGCCGTATCCTGACAGCTGAGTTTGGTCAAAGAGCTTTTAAAGTGGAAGTGAGAGAAAGAAAGGCACAGAAAGCAAAAAACTGGCTGGAAAGCCTCAGAAATGCACAAGGTATCGGCCCAGAGCTCAGCATGCCTGTGTGGGCGTTTTGCAGAGAGAGAACGTCGTCAAGGAGACCAGAATTATTAATATATTTAGTCTTTTGTTTGCTCTCACCCCCTTTATTTTTAGCCTTATAGTCAGCTTTGTGCCCTGTAATTGTTCAATCAGGCGTAATATCAGTGTATAGAAGTGTTAACTCTGAAGTTCACTAAGTGCCTATTATCTCCACCTTTAGGATAAATAGGTGTGCTTTGGGGACCATTTCCTTCCATCGAATGGCATGTGTCATATGACCTGAAGGCATGTTGCGGTCTAAGTGCCCTCTAACAGACTACGTGGATTGTAAGGTGAAGCCAGGGGTTCTCCACTTGAATTATAAATGTAACTGTGTGTTAAGAGGACTTTGCACTGTTTAAATCACCCCAAAATGTCCTAAATGTTGGAGAGTTTCAAGCTCCTGTTGAAAGTGTTATTAAGCGCAACAGACATAGGACGTTCACACACACAGAATCCACTGTAGAGCTTCTGGGCTTATCCCTGCAGAGCGCTAGCAGACAATGAAGAGGCCAAGCAACAAGATCACGCTGTGACATCAGCCACTTTGAACACCGTGTTAACTACAGCCTGTTGAGTCGCAGAGCTCTGGAGATGAGTGCCTCTCTCTGCTCTTAAGAATTCATCCGCTGTTACCAGGAGGATTTTTCTTTTTTTTTTTCTGTGTGCTTTACAGTGGTTGTCTTTCTTCCATGCTGTTGTTTGCATGGGAGGAAGCACGTTGATGTCAGGAGGAAAAACAATATCATATGAAAGAAAACTGTCTGTACGACTGACCTGAACCTTGAGCTGCCAGATGTAATTTCTGAGCATTGGATGCAAGAGTCCAACACTTCTGGAGTTGAATGTAGTTTGAGCCATTAGGATTTTTTGTATTGTTTTATTCGCAATTTCAGTTCCTTTTTAAAGATTTGAACTTCATGATGGTTCCATTAACAATTACTTGAATGTATTAAATGTATAATTCACTCAAAAGTGAAAATCCTGTCATAATTTATGCAGCATCACTGTGTATGGCATTTCTTCTTCTGTGGAACAGAACGGAAGATATTTTGACGAATTGTGGGAGGGTTTTTCCATACAATGAAAATCTGTGGGGTTTTTTTTGGACCTATTTAACTTTTCATGTAAAAAAAATTGCAATTTCTTCGGGGCTTAAAAATCTTGACCCCCTTATTCTTGTCATTATAAAGCTCGGAAGAGCCAGAATTTTTTTTTATTTTTTATTTACTTATTTTTTTACATATAACTCTTTCAGATGAATACACACCTAGGATGGCTTGAGGGTGAGTAAATGATTGTATAATTTTCATTTTTGGGTGATCTATCCTTCCAAAAAAGTGTGGAATGACATGAGAGGAAATAATAACATAATTTTTATTTGGGGGTAAACTATCCATTTAAGAAATAAATCAGTAGCATTACTTTCATTGATATTTATAAAACACCAATGACAAAATGCATATCTTTTCTCCATGTTTGTATATAAACAATCCGTTATTACACTGATTTAAGTCTCCTACTAAATGCTCTTGATTCACAATCCAGAACCAGTTCATAAGTCAACAGTTCTGTTATCGAATGTCTAAAATGACTAGCACATCCTAAAAATGTAAAAATTCTTGAGTGCACTAGCAAAGTTAATTTCATGTATTTATGGCCCATTAGATTTACCAGTCAGAACTGAACATTAAGCTAGGAAAAAGTGTTTTAAAATAGACAAAATTACATGCTTCATCTTTAAATGTAATAGGTGTAACATTTATTTGCTTATTTATAGACACAAAAACAACTTTTAATAAAATCTCACAAATTAGATACTTATACTATGGAGCAGGGAAATTTTTATGCTGACACACACTGCACAGATGAATCTCTCTTACTGCTGTTATTCTGGTATTCCCAGTAGATGTGGTGGTGGTGGTAAGTTGATGTAAATGCTGTCTGACTGGCATGCTGAAAGCTTGTCTTTGTATGAGAGCACACGCTTCTCACCCAGCTGATGACACTATCACCTCACCCTTCCAGAAGGTCTCATGTAATGACAGAATTTTATTTCCCTTTTATATGATTGATCCTCATCCACACATGTTTGGATATTCAGTATTATGTATGGTGTAAATATGGTGAAAAATGTCATCTCTATGCCATAAGTGGCTCCAGATAGTGTATATAGATAGTAATAACAATAATGTTATAAAGATTTATTAAAAACTATCATAAATTAAATAATTCTTAAATTGTATTTGATGCAATCTCATTTATTGACAGGATTTTTCTTTCCTTTACTTTGATTTATCCTAGCAAAAACTGAGTGGTTCCAAATTGTATATAATAATAATAATAATGATAATAACAACTTACAATTTGTATTTTATTCTATAAAGTCACTCACAGCATTATTATTATTCGTATTATTATACAATAAAAATACATTTATGGTAATTAATTTATAATTATTTTTTCTAGCCTAGTTCCCACAAATCTTGTGTAAACTGTAACTAATTTGCTTGTAGCAGGAGTAAATCCATGCTCCAGTTCTGTTATTGGTTCCCATGTGTCTGATATCAGTCCCTACATTAATAGATTGACACTTTCCGATTTGAAATAATGTCTCTCTGTTGGTTTCTCTTGCATTTCATCAGTTATTTCTATCGGTGGCACAGGTGAAGTGGTGTATATGTCAGAGTGCGGTGTCACTTTATCGTAGGGAAGCCCTCTCAGTGGAGAACAACAACAGTGATTTAACCCTCAGATGAATCAAGCAGCAATCTAAGATTTTTACCTCTATTTTTAGCTATTTTCTCCTTGCAGCTTGAATAAACTGAACTATAACATTTTGCCTGGAATTGAATGATTGATGCATTTCCTTATGTTTTGTGTGACCACTGCAACACAGTTCCCCAGATACCAAAAGTATCAAATCGCTCAGCTGTCACGACAGCATCTGTTTACTCCATTATTAAACCGACATGTAAGTGACACTGGTTTTCACAGTTTTCAGAGCACTTCTGGCTTCGCTGGTTTGTCTGGATCACGGTAATAGCTTTGGGTAATAGCACTGAATCACTGAGCTCACACAGTGAGGACCCAGGGAACTCACCATAACAAGAGCCTCAAGACACCTCGCTGCAGAACATGCTTATATACTAACACATTTAAAGAAACAGCCATGGAGACAAAGAGACAGAAAGTCAAAGATGGAGAGATAAGACTAACATCCACACTTTGGCATTTACGCTTCTAGTACATTCATGAGCCTCGCCCCATGCCCTTTTATAATCAGACTTTGTACAGAACAATAGTGTCCTACACATACATGATGGGTCGTGGTGTTTTAGGTCACCACATACTTCAGAGGGAAGCCGCCAGTTTGTAGCCTGAGGATCAGACATTCAGCAAGACATTCAGACATTCAGCATTCAGAGGAGTCCTTTTACCAAGTCTTAAAACATTCCAAAAAAGCAGATTTGAACAAAGTAAAGGTCAACTGTTTATTTGCTTTATTTTTGGAATTATTGTTATTATTTTACCATCAGTTCAAGCCGAAAGGGGAACAGAGTCGCATGACAGCTGCAGTGATGAAGCTTGTAATGTGTTTGCAGTACACAAGCCATGGACGGTTCAGACAGCTGACTCCACTGTGTGACCGTCTCTCTCTCTCTCTCTCTTTCTCTCTCACACACACACACACACGACGCACACAACTCTGCATTTGAACATTCAATAACAAATACTTAAAACTAATTACAAACATTTAATATTATCAATGTTGAAAACAGCTATTTTTTTTTTTTTATTAATAGAAGTTCAAAAGAACAGCACACTTGCTGAATAAAATTATTACGGTAATTGCTTTTGAAAAACATAACACTGACCCAAAACTTTTGAATGGTGTATATAAACAAATACTGTTTGTTGTCAATTGTATCACTTTTCAAATGAAAATTATTTCATAATTTACTCACACTGTTCCACAGTTGAATGACTTTCTTCCTGTAGAACACACGCAAAAGGAAAAAGAGATTGTGGTGAAGATTTTTTAAACATAGACTCTTATTGCATGGACAAAAGGGGGAAACAAATGTGTTTCAAAAGAAGAAAAAGTCATACAGGTTTGGGGGTGAGTAAATGATGACAGAATGTTCATTTTTGGGTGAACCATCACTTTGAAAGCTACTGATTGTGTTAACACTACCCAACACTGACTGGGATATCAAGCATTTTTAATTCTAATTAGCATCTACACTTTTGATAGGGTATCATGTATTGTGAGAAAGAGTAGCATCCATCAGTGTCATTTAGGGGGTTCATTAAAACAAAACCCTTACCAAAAGGGATGAATGGAGAAGGGGGAAAATAATACGAAGGAAGAAGGACAGGGGTAAAAAGAATTGAAGACTGAGAAAGTGCAGGGATCACAGACATTAGTAATCATAAAGACGGTGTCCCTGTCATGTCGTTCCCCCCTCATCTCCTTAGCTAATGAGCTCCACTTACACGCTCTCTTGCACAGCCTCTGCTTCCACAGATCTGCTAGCACTCTCTGAAGTCAGCCTCAGGGGCCTAAGCCCGTTCTAACATATGTTTGTAAGTGAATTACTTCTTATTACATCAACAGGTTGTGCGCATTGTGGGGGACAGCATGCCAGGTCTTCATTTTACCCAGGAGTACCTAATATACTGTAGCAGTTCAGCAGAAACACAAACTACACACATTTGTGCTTCCTACTGGATTTCAACCAGGTTCAGCTCTGGCCCAGAGGACAAATAGGGTCCATGAATTTCGTGATTCCAGCCCTTTTAGAAATTCATTGATTCTCAGAGATGGCCCAAATATAAGGCCTATCATGCCAATCCTTTAGTTTGATTGAATTTCTATACAGTGAATTGCTGAGGTCATATAGTATAGCTCTGCAAGCTGATGTCGAGTGGACTACTGAGACTATGGTGGTGTAATGGAAATCTACAGTCAGTCCAGCGCATACCAGACTGCCTCACGGAGATGGTCACACAGCGTCTTCAGGGCAGACAGTCTTGAAAAATGCAAGCCGAAGGCAGCTTGTTTCCAATCCAAATTTGACGCTTCTATAAATATCACTCAGACAACAGAAAATCTATTTGCTGAAGGCCACAGTATTTGGATTTGTGTTTCTGACCTTGACACTTTTGACCCTTCAGGAAAAACAGAGCATGTTAGCTCTGATACTAAATCTAGGGTGAATTCTGAACAGCATTTTTGGGTCCTTCAAGGACACTACTGGAAAGGGACACAACCTGAAGGGTTGTTCCAGAACAAAAGTGAGCAGTTGAATACTTTCACAAAAGGCCCTTTTAAAGCTGTTAGCTAAGGGCACATGTGATGGTCACTTTGATGTTATTTAGTCATTACCTGGTCCTATGTGGATCACGTGTGTCCTCACAGAGAGTTCACAAATCAAAATAAATATGAAGACACAAATAGGCAATATTTGACATAGTATTTTATGTTATGATAAACAAAATAAATAAAATGCATTGATAAATTTAAGTTCTACGTTTTAAAGTAGTGAAAATTGTAATGTAAATATTATGGCTAAATACTGTGGATGGCAATATGTGTAAAAAAAAAATTTGTCTGATAAAATAACTACAAATGTTTTTTTTTTTTTTTTTTCTACAGGACTACACATTGACCATGTATTTCCAGCAGTACTGGAGGGACAAGCGGCTCGCATATTCTGGGATCCCTCTCAATCTTACCCTAGACAACCGGGTAGCCGACCATCTCTGGGTTCCTGACACGTATTTCCTAAATGACAAGAAGTCTTTTGTCCACGGTGTCACAGTGAAGAACCGCATGATCCGCCTGCACCCGGATGGCACAGTTCTTTATGGACTAAGGTAAGAACTTCTCTCATATCCAGAGCCATCAACCAGTATTGCTTTTTTTTTACCTGTAAATTTCCATTTAACTTGTCTATGATGATTAATCAGCTTTTGATCTCTAATAGATATACAGTAATGTGTCAAATAAACACACAGATATCTTAAATTACAATAAAATACTTTGAATTAAATGAATGTAATAATTTATTATTATTTAATAACAATTTAATAAATTATAAATTCTTTAAAATGTATTTTCTTTTTTATTAAAATCTGCTTTTAACACAGTTTGTTTGTATTTGACATTTCAACTGTGGGAAGAGTCTGATAGTGCTCAGCTTCAGTGGACACACATCGTGAGAGCGTGCCATATTTTACTCAGTGCACTCGCCTACTAAATTGCATAAGTGCTAATGTGTGCCTTTATCTTGTTAAACCCCTTTAGTGTTATCAGACTCTGATCCTAAATGAGCTGCTTTTCTCGTTCCCACGCGGAAGACCATGGGTATGCCTTCATCCTCTGTACCAGCTGGACTGCTCTATGAGCCAGTTACCGTAGCCTAATTTAGCTTTTCTTTTTGTTCCAAATGAGATCCTGTGGACTAATGCAGCCATATGCTAATTTATGGCTCTTGCTTATAAAGTTTATTTGAACTGTTTCCGTCTTTTTATATTTGATCTCCTTTCGTTTAAATGGAACATCATTTTACAGTTCATAAAGAGAATCCCTGGTCATATAATGCACATATTGAAGTTTGACAGGGCGACAGTATGTATGGAGGGCTTTTTTTGTTCGCCTGAGCCGTACACCATTAAAGAAAAAAGAGCATGCATATTTTTGGTAAGGCAAAATTTACAAGGTCTTTAATTTACCCACTCTAGAAGGGAAGGGTCACAGAAACATACTAGCAACTCCAATCCAATATTATATACTCATATGTAAAAATGCTTATGTGTGGGGGGTGATCCTTAACTCTAAATCAAGGGAGAGTGTGTAATACTGACATTAAAACAAAACCATTGAACCAAAAAACTTAAATATACATCTGTAGGCTTAAAAAACAAGTAAACAATTTAATCTATATAGATTCTTGTGATTCTCAAAAATCTTTCACTTCCATGCAAAATTCCCAATTACATGGGTTCCTATTGAAATGGTCAAATGACCACACTTAAGTAATTAAGTTTTTCTAGGATGTGGCTTACATTTACAGAGCCTTGGACAAGAAAATAAAATAATAATAATAATAATGCAAGAAATTGAAACCGTGATAATCTACTAGTACCCCCTTGTTTGAAAACCCCTGCCATAGAGGACTTTAGTGAGCCCCACTTGGTTGCACCCCTGACCATGGCAATGCATTCATCCAGATAAGATTAGAAAAATTGAACATGATCTTCCACTTATGGTATTTCAGCTGTTACCAGGAGGAAAATCAATCCCTGGATGATATCGTTACCTGGACAAACCTCACTTTAAATGTTCATTGATATTGACTCACGAAGAACATTTGTCATCACATTTTAGTTTAAGCTCACACTTGTAGCAAAGTGACATATTGAATGGGATGAAATGAAATGTGGGCTTTCTTTGAACTTGTTTGGCAACTTGCAATCCTGCAACTCAGTAGCCACATTTATGGGACAAAAAAAAAGATTTTTCATATGTATTCAAATCTGTACTATTTGTTCATGTCCACTCATATGCTCTGTGCTATAATTGGTTCAAAAGCTTTTTGAGGGCATCTTGCTTTTCTTGTTTACAATGAGACAAATATTTTACAGTGCTGGTTAGCAAATGCAGTACCTGCTATATACTACTGTAGAAGAGCTGTGAGTACCTGAATGTATAGATGTGTGGCTTAGATTTTTCTGTGACCTGTGTGTGTGTGTGTCTGTGTGTGTGTGTGTCTGTGTGTGTGTGTTTTACAGAATCACAACCACTGCGGCTTGCATGATGGATCTGAGAAGGTATCCATTAGATGAGCAGAACTGCACTCTGGAGATAGAGAGTTGTAAGTGTTCTTTCTCCTCACTCACTTGCACATGCCCTGCTGCAAAGCCAGTATACATTTCCATTCTGTTTCAAGCTAGTTTATACTGGTCAGTGCTAGTTTGCTGCTTTTCTCACTGGTGAAGAAGCAAAAATTTAATGTGCAGTATCACTGAATATAATATTGTATATTTCTGCTATGGTGCCTAAAATAATAGAAAATAATTGACACTTTGCCCTCAAGCTTAACTTGCTAAACTGTTAGCACACTAACTGAAACCACAATGACAGTAATATTTTATCGTTTGTTACATCAAAAAAAAAAAAAAAACTACTTAGTAATATTTTTAACTCCAAACACCCCAAAAACAAACTTTACTCCAAGAGAATAAACAGGGTATTAAATCTTGCATGGCACCTGTAATTGTAAGACTCTGTTGACAGAAGCACCGTGTTTTGCTTATGCTCATTAATTGCATTTAAACAATCAACACTCTGTGGACGGTCACTTTTAATAACACCACTGCTATAACAGTTGTTCAGTTTACTGTTGTACAAATTTAAATGATTATTTGGTTGTCACTAACTGAATTTTTAGCAGGTAAATTCACTTACAGAATGTGGTAGTAACTTGCCCGAATAGCCTATCTCTAATTGTATACAAAGATTCATATGCACACTAATAAAACCATCATTATGGATTACAAACATGGCTATGCTGGTATGAAATGGAGCTGTCTGTGTCAGTGGGAAATCTGACCCCTAAGAGCTCCCCAAACTTGTGCAAAACAGATGCTCATATGCATGATTATGCTAACAATGCACTTGTGCTGATTTTTTTTTACTTTTCAGCATATGTTACACACTAATTATGGGAAGGAAAATCCACTTACAAGGAACCACAAACTTATAATTGAATAGGAGGGAAAAGTTGCATAAATACATTATATACATTTTATATAGCACTGTCTTCACTGAGTTCAGTAAATCTCCTCCTAAAACTTGATTTGATTTCTGCTTGTCCTGTAGATGGATACACAACAGATGACATCGAGTTTTACTGGAAGGGAGGAGAAAATGCAGTGACTGGTGTGTCACGTATCGAGCTCCCACAGTTCTCCATCGTGGACTACAAACTTGTGTCCAGAAATGTTGTCTTTTCCACAGGTAAAGTAGCAAGACAGGTTGAAAGTAAAACCACAAAGACTAAAAAAGAGGTTTACTTAAAACTAATAATTTGCGTCTGCTTCTTTATTAATAATGAAAAATGAAGTGATAAACATGTTTGAAGCTTAAATCTGTTTACATTGTGCCTGCCTCTTTATTCCAAATGCAACATATGAGGTGACAAATGATTAGTATTTGCAACCTTGCAGTCATGACTCTTGAAGCATAAAATGTATAGCTTAGTTCTGAGACATGGGTCAGGGTGCAAGTTTACTACAAAAAAGACCCTGAAATGAAGTCTGCACAAAATGTTTGTTATGGTTTTTGTAACATTTTTAAAACCCTGAAAAAGCTGAGATTTTTAACCAAGTGTATTTACCATGCAGAAAAGTGATGAGTTCTATTATTCATGCATGTCTTTGTAATGTTTTTTTTTTCTGGGTGTCCTGTTTTCTGGCCGCACCCTCTCGAGAATCTATTCCCATGGTCTGCTTATTTGAAAAGCTGCCTAATTGGGGCCTGTGCATCAGATATCTTTCCACCTCATGATAAAACAGACCAGTAATAATGGACGAGCAATTACCACTCTATTTCCTCAAGCTTCTAAAGAGAAGAGCAGAGATGGAAGTGATGAGAAAATGAGAGATGGAGTAAGAGAGGGGAAAAAACAGCCACTTGACACAAACCATCACATATTCATGAGGTTGAAGACCCACTGCATAAATTATTCTCTTCTAAATCTAAGGCATTCATAGAGGCAGTGCTGTAATGAATATTCCCCATACTGAATTAATGACACATGAAAAAGCATGGCTATCTTCTGCACATACTGAAAAGGATTTTGGGAATCGCGAGGTTGTGATTGAGGAGGATGTGACTGCTTGCTGATGCCATGAGAAGCTTTTTCTAGAAAAATAAAAATGTTGTCAGAATTAAGAATTTTTAATAGTTGTCCATGAAGATTTGATGGCCATTTTTGGGGTCAACATTGTATATAGAAGGAAAAGACGTGATGTGTGGCCAAGTTACCCATACTCAGAATTTGTGGTCTGCATTTAACCCATCCATTTTCACACACACACAGCAGTGAATAGCAAGCAAACACACACACACACAGACACAGACACGTGAACACACACCCAGACCAGTGGGCAGCCTGCAGCTGCAGTTTGGAGTTTGATGTCTTACTGAAGGGTCTCACCTCAGTTGTGGTATTGAAGGTGAAATAGAGTGCTTTAAATTCACTCCCTCCACCTATAATCCTTGCCGGTACCGAGACTCGAACTCGCAACCTTTGGGTTACAAGTACTATCCAGCCAAACCTTGACCGCTTGACTAGCCCAACATTACATCAGTTTCTCTGACTGATTAATGGAAGATGAGGGTGTGTTACATATGTGTGTCTGTACGTGATTTGTGTGGGAAGGTTTTTGTGAGGTATAAGTAATTAGTCTAAAGTATGTGTTGGTAGCTTAAGTTCATAACGTAGGTTACGTAGCATGTTTTTATAGACTGTGATGTGTGTACAGGTTGCATAATGTGCATCTGTAGGTTGTGTTATATGTCTGTAGGATGTGTGATCTTGTTCATAGGTTGTGTACATGTTTGGGTGTGTATGTGTTTCTAGGCTGAATGCTTGTTAGTTGCTTTTTTCACCTCTATAAATAACTAAGCAGACATTTTTCATCACATAATTAGTTCAGTGTCAGATCGCTCTTGTGTTTTTTTGCATCGAGTCGATAGTGTTGCTTTCGTCAATGAAAATGATGACTAAATATCCTCAATTAACATTTATCACGTGACGAAAACGAGACGATATGCAATGTAAATGCTGGTCATGTGACAATGACTATAATTAATTGTATAATGCAATATTGCTGACGAATAAAAACAACCCTAAATGTGGTTTGCAGAATAAAAACTATGCTAAAATCTCTCTTCATTTTCGTTGACCAAAACGAGATGAAACTAAATGTTTTAATGTTATTTCATCTCGTTTAGTCACATTATTATTTTTATTTTGCAGTATTTCTGTGTGTCACTTCAGGGGCTGCATTAGGTCGCACTGCACAGACGCAGGCGACATCACTTCTTCAAGCCCCACTCATGGCATTATTTAGAAGACGACATCAAACAAAACTAAAGCCCCTTTCACACTGCACATTGGACCCAGAAAATTGCCGGATTGCCTTCTGTATGAACGCAAACACATCCCGGGATTGATTTCGGGATCGATCCCAGGTTGGGGACCTAGTAAAATTGCCAGGTTCAGTCCCGGAATGAGCTCTATGTGAGCAAAAGCTAGAACCAATGCTTTAGAAGGTGTGTCATAGTGATGATGCACGTTATAATGCGACTATTTTACCAGGTGTTTTGAAGGCAGATCAATGTATGCTCAGACTTCCTCAGGAGGTGGCTGTCAGTCCCCAAAAGCTTTTGCTCTATAGGGCTATACAGCTCAGGGAGCAAATTGCAATTGCCAATTACTTTAGTCATGGAGGAATTTAAGACAGCCAAAGTTCAGTTGGCCATGATGTTGCGCGACAATGACCAGGCTGTGCGACAGGCCAACATTGTAGTGAAGACGGGACGGAAGTGGAAGGCCAGTGGAGCTCTGAGGGAAGCGGAGGAGTGCTTACAGCATGGAGACATCATAGGCACGGTGACCCAGGGGAGGCTGGGCCTGGGAGTCATCACCCGAGTAAGATGGAAGGAGGCAAGGGCAAAGGACCGGAAAGGGATGGTGCAGAAGGAGATTATGGCTGTGGAGGAGGAGAGTAGACAAGCCAGGGCAGTAGCTAGGAAACAGCAAGGTAGCTGGACCCGGTGGGAAAGTGTCAGAGGAAAATCCCTCAGTTGGAAAGACATCTGGAAAATGGGGGGGGGCATCGAATAAAGTTCCTCCTTTGCTCTGTGTAAGCACTTTCTGTCATCTTGTCGGGCAGGTCTGACTGAAGGGAGGTTCAGGTGGGACCATGATCAGATAATGGCACAATTGGCCGATGAACTGGAGAAGGAGAGAAAGTGGAAAAGAACTAAGGCACAAAATAAAGGCCCCCGCTTCATTCGCTTCCTCAGGCCTGGGGAGAAGGCAGGCAAGGAGGACAGATGTCTAGGGATCCTTGGTACGGCAGAGGACTGGGAGGTGAGAGTTGACCTCGGAAGGCAACTCAAGTTCCCAGAGGAGATTGCCGTTACCAGCCTCTGACCAGATATTGTTCTCTGGTCCCAGGCAACAAGGTAGGTGGCCCTAATAGACCTGACGGTCCTTTGGGAGGAAAGGATCGAGGAGGCACATGAACGCAAGCTAGGGAAGTATCAGTCCCTCATCTCGGAGAGCCAGCAGAGGGGTTGGAGAGCCTGGAACCTACCGGTAGAGGTGGGTTGCAGGGGCGTCCTGGGACAGTCACTTTTGGAAAGCATTGGGGATGCTTGGGGTTAGAGGGGCAACCTGGTGAACAATATAGTAAAGCAGGTAGAGACAGCATCCAGATGGCTATGGTTGAAGAGGAGCGAGCAATGGCTAAACCAGGCTGGCAAAGAGGCCGGGGGTCAGAGCTGAGTGGTGAAGTCCTGAATGACCGAGGGAGCAGTTCCAGGACACTGGTTTTGCTGTCAAACCCCATTGAGGAGTTGTGGGTTAGTTGACAAAACATCTGTGAAGTGGGGTGAAAACCCAGTGAATTCAACAAGTCTGAACAATGCAGCTCTGCACTTAGTTGAAGACGTTTGGGGGGAGCGATTTGTATGGTAGCCACCCACTTAAGGAGCAGGACTTAACTCCTGCCATGTGCGGTGGCTGCGATAGACCCTATCGTTTAAAGATATATGCAATGGAAAAATAAGTGCAAACTGTAATGAACCAGCGATCAGTTAGCTTCTCACTATTTAGTGTGAATGAACCAAAGTGTGAAAGAACCAAAATCAAACGATCCGGGAACAAGTACCGGGACACATTACCCATGTATTATCCGGAATCTCAGTGTGAAAGGGGCTTAAGTCTGACACAGAGAAAGGAATGTGTATACTTCTAACATGTTTGGTTGGTAAAATAAATGTTGTACATTCAAATCAGAACATTACTAATTCAAATTCAAATCAGAACATTACTAAAAAGAGACTAAAATAATATTTTAATTGACTTAATATCATCAGTTTTCGTTGACTAAAACTAGACGAAAATAGTCATGGATAATTCTGACTAAAATAAGACTAAACTGCTCAGACTTTTAGTTGACTGAAACTTGACTAGACTAAAACGCGTATGAATGTGACTAAAACTAATAAAAACTAAAATGACAGCTTCATACAAACACTAGACTAAACCTTAAATTAAAACAGGCCACCAAAAAACAACACTAAAGGCGATATTTCACCATGATGTTTTGATACTAACCCCTTCTGTTCTCTGGACTGATGATAGACTTGAACAGGGTTGAACAATTTATTTCAACAGTAAACAGGGATTCAGACTCCTAATATTAAAGGACACATTAGTGAAATTTCAATTTGATTCTGATTTCATTGAAAAACTTTATATTGCACGTTATGCTTTTGGTCCAATTTCCTGTACATTTTCATTTTTTTTTTTTTTTTTTACTCTTAAGGCCTGTTCACACCAAGGACAATAACTATAAAGATAACAATAAATACAGTATATAGTTCTAAAAATCTTTCTCAGTATTTAAAAATAGCAAAGTATACACCACAGCTAACAATAAAGGCTCAGAGAAACAATATAGTTGAAATTACTTTCAGAATGATTTTCTCCAGCTGATGAATGATAAAAACATTCACAGCCAATCAGAATCAATCCTGCTATAATGAGCTGGAGAATTTAAAGCGGCAGGCAAGTGTGCGTTTAGAATAAAAAGGCAGTATCATCCGCTGGTGTGAATGCTAATATAGTTATCTTTATAGTTATCATAATTGGTGTGAACGGGCCTTTAGAAGTGTTCTAGTGAATAGATGGCTTCAAAACTAATGGACATGTACTACAAGCCATAAAAGTCTTGTTTTGATTTCATAAGTGGCTTTAACATTTAATGTTTACTCAGTATCTCATTGTCTTTTCTTGTCTCCTTTTCACACTGTGGTGTTTGTGCTCAAGGCTAAGCTACAACAAATCACAGAATTTATTTTTATTTTTTATTTTTTTGGTCGAAGCTTGCCAGTTGCCATAGCAACAAAAACTACCCACACTTCCAGTGCTACTGATGTAAAATTTACAGGATTTCTCCAAAGGCTTTTCTGAAATAAATATCTGTCTTTTTTCCCCTCGTGTCTTCCTATTTACTTCTTTTCTTTAATATTCATTGACTGCCTTTCTTATTTTTTAACAGGTGCTTATCCTCGACTATCTTTAAGCTTCAAGTTAAAAAGAAACATCGGCTACTTCATCCTGCAGACCTACATGCCCTCAATCCTGATCACCATCCTGTCCTGGGTCTCCTTCTGGATCAACTATGATGCCTCAGCAGCCAGAGTGGCATTAGGTATGCTATTTATTCATTAGGATGTCCTGTCTACAGCGGACAGGATGTATGTCATCTGTCGTTTCCATTGTGGATGTGCATGCTTTATTTAACAGCACATTGTTGGTTCCAGTAACTAGAATGCCAACATTCAGTATTCTGTTTGAATTGCAACTTTTTCTGTACACATGCCGGGTCTCCTCTGAGTCCTCACCCTCCCTTTGGCTTACTTTTTCTTGGATCTTCCCTCCAGACAAACACTGACACACACATATACACTCGACACATGCACAGGCAGCTATTGTAGGGGCGCATGCATCATTTAACAAGAAACAGGGTTGACCCAGGTAGCTACACGTTGACACACTACAGCGACTGCACACAGAGAGAGTGTGTGTCCTCAGTATGTGTGTCGTTGCTCTGATGTTTTTATTCCAGAATGACGAGTGACTCAGTTTGCCTGAAAGGCTACAGAACCACTCCAGCTGCAGCGAGTAGTAAGACACAAAAGCTTGGTTTCAAAACCCAGCATAAACATCCTTTTAAGACACATTGTGAAGAGGGTTCCAAATTTTGCCCAAATTCTAAGGAGTCTTTTTGTAAAGGCAAAAACCTGAGAGATTAACTGTCTACATTTATATAGTATGTAATATTTGTTTGTGTCATGAATTTGTATACAAGGAGTTCTATACTGAAAACAATTTGCTAGAAACTTGAAATAACTTGAACAAGGGCAATGAAATTGAAATTTAAGTAGCAACATATATAAATTAATAAATTTGTCTAATAATAAATATAATCCAGATTTGCAGCCAAGCGAACTAAACAAATAAATACTTAAATTTTACACTTTTGGACAAATGAAGAAAATATGATTACTTTTATTGAATACATTTGTTTAGACATTTTTTTTTTTTATTGACCCATTCAAAAATGTTTGTGTGACGTTATTTTTGCACTAGTACTAAATGATTCTAAATCTTATTTCAGTCATTTTAAAAAGTAGTAATATCACTTTTTATGTACAGTTATACATACAAGAAACTTTTACTTTAAAAAAAAAAACTTTTATTTACTTATTTACTTCATTTACTTATCACATATAGTATTAGAATGATTTCGAAAGAATCATGTGATTTCTGAAGACTGGAGTTACAGCTGCTGAAAATTCAGTTGCCATTACAGGAATAAATTAAATTTTATGTATTTCAATGTATTTATATAGAAAACATTTATTTTAAATTTAAATGAAATTTCAGAAATATTACTCTATTTCTGATCAAATAAATGGAGAGACAAAGACTTATTTCAAAAATTAACAAATCTTATCGCAAATGATGAATGTTGTATATGGCAGCAGTTCTCAATTCCAGTCCTCGCGACCCCCTGCTCTGCACATTATGTATGTTTCACTTATCGCATTATGGGATATTACAGCATGATTCCATTTCGAAGTGATCATATTCCATCCAAAGTGCATTGAAGTGTGCGAATAGTGAATTTTAATTGTATTTATTTACAGAGGTATATGATGATAAGATGTTGTGCAGCGCAAATCCGTGAATAAATGTTCCAAAAGTGAGGTAAACCTTAACAGATTTCCCCTGCTCAGGGAGTAGGGAGCAATGAACACTGTGTAGGGACCATGTCAATGGGAACACAGTTCATGCACGGAGCTCACTTCTAATGAGCTGATTATCTGAATCAGATGTGGTAACAAAGAGACATGACAAATGTGCAGAGCAGGGGGTCACGAAGACTATCATTTAATAATAGCATATATAGTAATAATTTGCTCCGTTATTGAATTAACGCAGTTGACTACTTTTTATTATTTGTCCGTAGTATTGCTAACTACCTTTATATACAAAGCTACTGTATAGTTAAACTATAGTCAAAAATATGAGCAGCTTGTTCCATTTTAGTCTGGATACTGCCTAGGAGGCACCTGCCTGTTCAGACAGTTGAGAGCAAGGCAGCTTTCTTGGTTGTGAAACAGAGCTACTGTGAGCATCTTTTAAACTAAATTCCAGTCTTACAGCCTCCAGCCCACTCAATGCCTGTGTTGACACCAAACTTGGAGTGTATGAGCTCGGATTTACAAAAGCTTCTACTGAAGAGTCCTCTGTGCCTGTACAATGTTAGCATCTGGGAATATTTAAATCACAGCGATAGATCACAGAGTGCAGTGCAATATTTTTTAATCACATGTTTAATGTGTGCGAGAGTGTGTTTGTTCATGCATTCAGGTGCAGCTCTTTGAGATGGATGTGATATGTTGGATACAGGCCTTCTTTAGGGAAACTGTCCTCATTAACCATGTTAAGTGGAGAAATGAGAACACTTTACACTGGGAGGAAGGAGTCTCCTGGGTCCCCCACACATATACCACCCATCTCACCTGCCTCTACTCATTATTACAATCCCACCTCCCCCTCTATCTAGTTTGTTACTCTCTGTTTCTCTTCCTCTTTTTCTCTGTCTTTTCTGCTGTCCTCCCACAGCCAGGCAGCCAAATGAAAACAAAAAGATCAATGCAGCTAGAAAACAATTACATTTAACTTCCATTTCAATCCCAAGGCATGCTGCAGCACAGATGAATCTCTGCCTTAAATGCCTCTGTCTCGCCGCCTCCCACTGCTCACTGACTCCATCTATTCTCTGCAGCCACATCCGGCCCGGCCCCAGTCCTATATCAAGTGCTGTATTACTGCAGCACACTTAAGGACTTGATTCGTTTCAGAAAGGAAGTTATCAAATGATGCAAGAAGCAAACATATCGAATGATGTAGATGATGTTTCATTGATGTCTTCCGATTGTTTTGCTGACTTGGTCAGGCGTGTAGATTTTTAGGGAGATGATCATAAGATCTCAAGACTAATGACTAAAGCAGAGCATATTGTGAGTCTTATTTGGAGTCCAGCACAGCATATGAAATACTGCAAGCAGTGAAAATGAGATGAAATCAAAATATTATTAAAATGACCAATCGCCAAATACACTTTGTTTCTTTGTTTCTTTCTTTCTTTCTTTATTTCTGTCTTTATTTGTTTGTTTATTATTTTAGCAAACTTGCATTGTGTCGTGTCTGGCTCCATTCTAATATTAAATGGCCACTTTTTATGATTCAGTGAGTTCTTTATCATTTAATCAACCCAATGCCATTCCAAACCTACGTTATATGAAACCTCTTGTTTCTTGGAACACAAAGTCAGAAATGTTTATATAATGTACTGGTTTCTCTTTTTCAATGGAATTAAAATGCTTTAAAGAATCAAAAAAGAGAGAGAAATAGAGAGAAAGAGAGAGAGAGAGAGCACCAAAATATATAAATTGTCTTCTGAAATCATACTTTAGCTTTGTGTGGTGAAGTCAGATTGTTGAACAAATCAGCATTAAAGAAAGGTTTTGTTACTTGATCAATAGATTTATTGAACAGACTGGACAATAAACAATTCCTTTATGAGTTGCTACTTCTTCCAGGACATATGTCAAGCTTTTCAGTGAATATTGTGTTATTCTCGTCTGTTCCTCACACAAAGCTATCATTAACTTTTATTTAACCATCCAAATTCTTATTTAAAACGACATGGAGCTTTAGAAGATCTGAAATATAGCACACAAATCATTTTACCCACTTTTTATAATGCATTAATTTGTATTTTTTTTCATTTTGGATATTGACCATCTTTGTCAAATTTGAATGAGTGGCCTTCACCTTTTCACATTTTGTTTTGTACAGTAAAATCCATACTTTACAGGTTTGGAATTGCATGAAGGTAAGTAGTATAAAGACAAAGTTTTCATTTTTGAGTGACTAAACTCATCTAGTCAAAGTGCCTGAAGGCAACCTGAAATACATCTTTAGTGCTTGCCAATTTTGTGCATTTCACTTTCAAAAGTCCAACTCAAAAGAACGACGTCCTACACTATTCACTGCAGACAGGTCCATGTGAAGGTAGATTTTTGTTCTGGTTAGGTAACCCCCCTGCACTAAACTCTGTGCTGAGCTGAGTTTGATCCTCCCTTGCTGTGACCTGGTCATGCACAAATCAATGTAGTGTGCTCCATGTACAGTCCTCTTCTTCACACCCGAACGCTGCTTTTGAGTTTATGTAAGCTGGACAGGCATCCATCTGCCCACACATGTCCTCTCTCACTCTATAGTGAACACACTGTGGGAGTGAAGTGTTAAATTGTAGTCTACCTTTTAATATTCAACTCCAGTAATAAAGCTTGTGAATAAAAGGTCTGAGGGGCTAGACATGCTAATTTTAGGTTGCTATTTTGTGCAGTTCTGTGACAGCTCACCTTTTTCTAGAACATTTGATGATGCTATGTAAAGTTAATTCTGTTAGATTATGAAAGATTGGTCACTGATTCTAAAGACCATCAGTAACAATTCATGGGTAGCTATTGCTGGACCAAATTACACATAATACAATGAATATGAATTGCCATCACAGGAATAAATTACATGTTATTATAATTTCTAATGATTTGTCACAATATTACTGCTTTAGTGCACTCTTTTTATATAGTTAAAACATTCACTTAAGTCAGAAAACTTAATCTTATTTATACAAAGATTAAATGTTTAGATTAAAAAAATTGCATTTAGACAATATAAAGTCATCAGACAAAAGTTATTGCACCTCTTTGCTTAATAGTTATTTTTTCTTGTGGGGTGGTGAAAGTATAAGAGTTGGGAAATACTCATAATCTAGGTGTACACATGAATGTCACCATAAAATTCTGTAAAGAAATCGTTTTATTCAGTGTGAAACCAGTTCTCTGCAGCATTATGGTTAACACTGAATTATTAAAGCCTTTTAAATAGTCAGGAGACCAGAGAAAATAAGAAAAGCATGTACATTCTTTTAAAACCCACTGTTTGAGATGTTCTGGATAGTCAGAGTCTCGTTCGGAAAGTGCCTGGATTATAATTCCAGCTATTGTGCATAATGTAACTTTAAATGTTAATGTCATGCTGCTCAGAGTAGAAACTAGGACATGGTTGCTTTGCAGTCAGTCGACGAGGCCTATTTCTCGTTAGCGAGGTAACAGCATCCCTTAGGGAGTGTGAATGTGACGGAGACAAGGTCCCCTGTAAAGCACACTGTCCTGCATTAATTACAGTTTAATTAGAGGAAAACCCCAAAGTAACAGTCTGTAACTTTAGTGCTGGAGATCTAAGCTAAGATCAGGCTTGTCATCGCCAGGATGTACGCTCATCAATTCCTTAAGATCTTCAAGTAGTTTTGCGATGCGATTCGAAAAGGACTTTGGCAGTCCGTTTGAGAAATGAGCTCAGCTATGATGGAGTCTTGTTGTAAAAGAGGTCGGTCCTTTGCAAGGCAATAGAAATATTGACAGTTTCGTTTCTTGCTGCAGTCAGGCATATTCGCACTTATGTCCCACCACAGCTACAGCAGAGTCAGCAACAAACACAGAGATTTGAGTAGCAGTGTTAACCAGGAGCCGACGTTCGTAAAGCAGATTTATGTCTAATCTGAAAATTTGATTTGCAGAAATGTACAGTAGAACTACTAAATATGCAAAGCAGACATGACACATAGGGCCATTTTAAAGATCTGTCATCACCCTCAGAGTTAAGGCCCGATATACTTCAAACGAAGTTCGTTTGCATTCTTCGTTTCGCTGCTAGTGACTAGGCCGGAGATATAGTTCTCTCGCCTGACCTCCGTGATTGAGAAATGAACTTGGGGAAAAAAAAAACTGCACATCAAAGTCAACTTTCTCTGTATAGACAAAATACTTTTTCAAGAAACTGTTTTTAACCTCAAATATGTTTTTGACATTGTTTATCATTGTTAACACATATACAGTGATTTTTGTTTTGACAAAAGAAAATCTCCTCGAAAGCAGTGCTAAGTTACATTAAGGTATTTCACAACTGGTCTCACTCTCAGACGGCACGTCCTCAGACCGCCCACAGTCTGTTTGCTGACCATCTGACTGATGCGTATTGCTCACAAACCTGGCAAGCTCCAATCTGATTGGCTGACATCACACTAGTCATGGGAGTGAAGACATGCAGGGATTTTTTTTTTTGTTTGGTTTTTTTTTTTTTATCATTGTGTCTGATGAAAGTTATATTTACAAGTTACTGGGTTAATAAAAGCACTTTTGACAATGGATTTGCCAAGGTTTGTCAGGTCAGTGGCATCAAACCATAAAAAATTGAATTTAAAATTATATGTATACATATATCATCAAATCTTCCAAAAAATCGAATATAAATATTATATATGTTGGTCAGAGAGTCACTTTGTCTCACCTTATCGACAACCATCCTTTCCCAAAAGTCACCACACGTCTGAAAAAACTGAAAGAGAGCTCTGAATAATAGCAGATTGCTGGTGTATGGAAAAAGTTTGGGTAAATAGATATTTCACAGAGTGGGAGTTTCAACAGTATAGTTCTGTTCTCTTCACTGTGTGTGTGTGTGTGTGTGTGTGTGTGTGTGTGTGTGTGTGTGTGTGTGTGCGTGTGTGTGTGTTTGTACATATCCGTGTGGGTGTTTGAGCAGTTGGAGTATTGCTTCTCTTTGAACTCACAGTGATAATGACTCAGGATTGACTCATGCAATAAACAGAATAGAGTATCACAGCATAGAATCAATAAAATGCATAGAAAATAGAAAAATTCTATTGACTTTTCTTTGTATATTATATAATCTATAATAATTATATTATAGATTATATTATATGCATAGAAAAGTCAATAGAATTTTTCTATTTTCTATGCATGATGATTTCTATATTTTTTTATTAAATATGAATAGCATTTGGGAAGCTTGGGGAAAGGGAGGAAGACGCTCAAGAAAAAAAAAAACATAGTGCTGGGTTGTTCTTTTAAGCTGTGGCCAAATTGATCAGTCATGCTGTTTTATACTCTGTATGTTATTCTTAATTTCTAATGAAAAATGAAACCAATATAATCAGGTAAGGTTAGCACTCACATAATGCCTAATATACAAAAGAGTGCAGTGTTGTGGCTTTGTAGTGGCAATTAAAGGTTCGGAAGCTGTCAGTTAAACGCTAAAACAGCATTTTATTTGGTATTGCAATCAGTTATGAAGTTAACCAGGCATCTGCCATCATAAGTGGATTATTCATAGCTAGATTTGACAGCATTGTGGTTGTATAATTCCGTTTACTAAGCAGGGCTTGGATCTGGCATTTTAAACATTGTGACAGCACTCAATCTGTAGCACCCATTCTCAGAGTCCAGATTCATGGTGGGCGTTGGAACAGAGGTGTCAAATGAGAGCGCTTTCATCCCTGGCTCAGTCTTTCCCTCAAATTTCAGTGTCAATGTGTTCTGCCTTCCACAAGCTTGTACTTTCGAATTATTTACACTTGGTAGTACTGAGAATGACAGTCTGTGTAAACCATGAAGTTTCCTTTTACTTCATAGCCCATGCATTGAAATGGATAGTTTATTCCAAAATGAAAATTCAAAATTCACTTCTAACTTGCATGATGATATTTTTTCTGCAGCATTATAGTTTTTTTTTTTTTTTTTTGCTGAACTATTGAATATAATATTTACTATTTATTTATTATTTAATATCACTTAAATATTTTTATTAATGATAATTAATGCAGTTTTCTCACACAGGTATTACCACTGTGCTGACCATGACCACCATCAACACCCACCTGAGAGAAACTCTTCCGAAGATCCCCTATGTCAAAGCCATAGACATGTATTTGATGGGCTGTTTCGTCTTTGTCTTCTTGGCTCTGCTGGAATATGCTTTTGTCAACTACATTTTCTTTGGAAGAGGGCCTCAGATGCAGAAGAAGTTGGCCGAGAAAGCTGAAAAAGCCAATAATGACAACAACAAGTATGATGGCAACAAGGTAAAAGTCATTTGAATCTATTGTAATGCATGCCAGTTTGGAGAATGACTGTATTATGTGCTAAAGAATTGAGTGTTAGCATGTTTCATTTTATTTTATTTTTTATTAAAAGTTGTGTTATGGTAGCTCTGGGGGATATGATACAATACCATGAGCGAAGAAGAGGAAAAAACACAAATGTGAAGTTTCTAAGTAACAATAATGAAGTGTGTGAAAATTATGTAATCTGGTTAGGACATGGTGTTAATATGATAAAAAGAAGCAACATGTTTGCTTAGCCATATGCTGTTTTCATGCTGCACTTTTTTGAGTGGTAAAGTATACTTTCCTACTGGAAAATGCAACCACAATGTCCTGAAGTATATAAATTTTCCTTTAAATCAATAGACAAATTCCAGACTCAAGTTGAGATTTTTGTGCTTATAGCAGATGTTATAGCAAACTCTTGTTTGTGTTTTTCTGACCAGTCTGTTCAGGAGGGAGGCAACTGCAAGCCATCATCTGTTAAACAGTCCAATCAGGTACAAGGCCACCATCACTCACAAGGGGTGAGTGTGTGTTTTGCTAGCTGTTTTCATTTGTAAGCTTCCTCCTGAAATCTTCCTAGCAACAGTTTCCCTCTCATTTACCACAAAGCAGTGTTTCTCAACTGGTGGGTCGCACCTACATATGTTCTTACATCTAGGAAAAACTAGGCTTCCCATATGTTTTATTGTTAATGTCCAAGACTGTAATGCACGGAACCATCAAAATTCAAGAAGCATCTTAAAACAAATGAATTTTTTTATATTATTCTCTCATATCAGTTTTGGATTTTAATCCAGTTCATGTAATGCTAAGAAATTACAAAGTTTAGAGACATTTCATTTTAAAATTACATTTTTGGGTCACTGTTTGATATCCATTGTAAATTTTGGGTCCTGATTCAAAACTAGTTGAGAACCACTCAAAACACAAGTTCTTTTGTGCCAGCTCTTTTTTTTTATTATTATTATTCTTATTTTGTCCTTCATATGTAATAGTGTGATTTCTGGTCCCGTTGAAAGTTTAGCAAGATTACCAGAAATCCACTTGTGATGTCCTTCAGTCAGTTGAATATTCTGGTTCAATGCTCATCATCCCACAGCACAGCAATATGCTATACTCATGTACTGTTGCTGTTCTCTCATTCACCCCATCACAAACACCGATCAAGATTACGACATGGGTTGTAAAGATATTTTTGCAAGAATGTATTTCTGAATTATTTATTACTGCAGAGACTCTGGGGTAACAGTAAATAAACAATCAGCCTCATGGAGGGATCTTCCCTTGTGAAATAGCCTGAACTTGCTTTTCAGAAAAATAGCAGTTTTGTCATTTAGCATTTTCCCCTTATTTTAATCCACATTCATTTTATTTGTATTCATTTTATGTTCTGTGTGTGCACCATATAATAAACAAATTTCATTTTATTGATTAAATAAGAAAAAGACAAATCTATAGTTTTTGGGGCTTCTATGTTGTCTAGTTTACATTACAGTTTCAAAGTTACACTTGACTGATAAAAACTTCTGCTCCTTGTGAGGTTACCAACTTACTCTTTTTTTACAGTAGTCGCAATGCTGCTCATTAACAAAACAGCCATTTATAACCTAAATATGATTTGAGCTCACAGTTGTATAATGTAATTATACTGAATATTACTTTTTGAAATTGTGGCTTGTTTAGAGCATCTCATTATCATACCGTTACTACAATGATGCATTAGCATGTTGTTGTTTTTGTAGTACTAGAGATTATAAGACGAGTGCTTTTCAATTCTGTATGCTGTACTGGAGAGCCCAGCACTTCAGCGGTAATTAATGTCTGTGTCATGTGTCTATGGCAGGGATTTACCATTATTATTTTTTCTTGGGAGCATTACGATGCAGTGGTTACATAATGTAACCGATGAGTCTAATTCAGATGGCAAGATTGTGATAAACACAGCCTCATGAAGCTAGTTGTCTTTCACTTTTGTGCAAAGAAACTGTTCTGAGCACATTGACGGCCTTTTCATTTCATTTATTTTTTTTGACCATTTTTTATTTATCAACTTTATCGGTTTTATTTTTTTTTTTACTGTTTGTACAATTTTGTAACCATTTAATATATGCCTGACATATGAAAAAATAATAATGCATCAGTATATTTAACCTTTATAAAATCTTTTTTTTTTTTTATCTAATCTTATAGCTCATATTATTATTTAAGAGCATATGGAGCTCACACTCAACAAGGGAAAAAAAGCTTTTTTTCAGCAAGATTTTGAACATGGCATTAGAAAGTTGTGTATAAAATATAATACAGTAGGGTTTAAAAAGTTAAAGACAAACATGGTAACCAGGATTGTCTGTGCTCGCAGGTTGACTCACAGGGAAATATCCTTCTGACCACCCTGGAGATCCACAATGAGGTGGCCGGGAATGAGGTCACCACCAGCGTTAGCGAGACCCGAAACTCCACTTCAATGGTGTTCGATAACTCAGGGATCCAGTATCGTAAACAGAGCACTGCGCGGCCCGATGGCCGCCACAGCATGGGCAGGACCACGCAGCCAAAGAAACCGCGGCTACGTAGACGCTCTTCTCAGCTCAAAATCAAAATCCCTGACCTCACAGACGTGAACGCCATCGATCGATGGTCACGGATAATATTTCCTTCAGCTTTCTCTCTTTTCAACTTGATCTACTGGCTGTATTATGTGAATTAGGCCTGAGACGTCAATGGGTTTTTGTCCCTTCACAATATTTTTTTATGTTGCCAAGAGGAAAATAGAGACTTTTTTTGCTCTGACGTACTTAAGGGATGTACTTATATGCGCCATATATATCAAGGTTTTTCTACAATTGAGCCTTTGTTGTGAAGAGTTCGGAAGGAAAGCTACCTGCACTAAAACCCATTCTCACATACAGTAAATATGTACTCAAACATTCCCATTCTCACATACACAAAATCTGTTTTCTAAAGACTATCTCTGTACATACATGTTGCAATTTTTGAAGCCACAGGACTTCCGCATGATGCACTCAGAACTGTTTTCGATTTGTACATGTTCCTATGTTATTTCAATTGAAAGATGCTAATTGCAAATGTTTCATGCCAATAAATATTTATTGTTTGAGCGCAGGAGCCTATTATTGAAAGATGATCATATAGTTGTGGAAATGCAGTATATAACAAGGGTAGTAGGTCAAATCATGTCTTCAGTTTCAAAGCTCGCTACATAAACATCAGCTGCACTAAACATTGCTGTCATGATCTTGTTCAGACAAAGTGTGGACTGTATATAATCATGTTATGATATGCTTCTGGAACATGATTTTCATCTGTCTTGGGTTGATATGATTATACGCCACTTTTTTTGCAATCATCATGTAAAGTGCTTCAGTACATGCAAGATAAGATAATAATTGTATCTCATTTCAAGAATATCATGAATGAAGAAAAAGAACTATATATATATATATATATATATATATATATATATATATATATATATATATATATATATATATATATATACTGCAAATGTTGAGTATTTAAATCAGGGCCTTCAATGGATTTCCACAATGGCATCATGAACATCAAGCATAACTAGACGAACAGTCCTGACACTGTTTTGGTTTTTGTTAGTAGATGTGTAGCATTACTGTATGGTTTTCAAGTGAGAGGTTTGGGTGTTTTATTCCCCTCCATTTTTTTAAAGAATGCCTGAGTCATTTCAGATATCATTGTGGGCCTATTGTAAACATTGTTTGGCCTATTTACAATGCATCACTTCATTTCCTTCCCTTCTGAAGAGGGTTATTTCCATTGACGGTAAATGGAAAAGCTTGTAATGCATTTGAGCGAATTATACATTGACATTAATACACAACTTGTCTCAGGTTCTTGTCCAGCATGAAAATGACCCAAATTTTTCTCATTGTCAGTATTCACATCATATTTGTTGTGATTAATTTGTATTATATCTTTGTGTACAGCAACCACAATTACATAGATTTAGACAGCATGACATTGTTTGCATTTAGAGATACTACACTAATTGTTTATGATTATGTTTAGGGAGATTTCGTTACCACCTCTCATATGCACTTACTCTGTTTCAGGGGCTGAAAACTGCTGTCTGGTTGAGAGCAATGTTGTATATTCATGCTTGCAAATCATCTGAATATATTTATAAATCTCTTTAAAACATATCCCCGTGTGCTGTTAACATGTCATATTAACAGGTTGCTTTGCAGTGGCATTGTGTCAGTAGATGCTCATTAATTCTTTAATTACTTTTCTTCCCTCTTCTATTGTTTGTTGTAAATATATAACCCACAATCCACACATGTGACCCATATGTTTCATTCTCTTTTTTTATATATTCACTTCTGAGGTTTTATTCTGTACAGCCAACCCCACAAATGACCAGATCTCTATTTATGAAATGTACTTAAATGATTAGGGGTTTGAATGTCCTGAGGACAATATGAGGAAATGGAATAAACTTTACTCTTTCAAGTAATTGGTTTTCCCTTATTTCAAATTCTGATGAGGTGTTTATAATATATTTAGGGCCCGAGCACCGAGGTGCGAGGACCCTCTTGTATCTGCTTTGTTTTTTATTATTAGGGCCCGAGCACCGATGGTGTGAGGACCCTCTTGTATCTGCTTTGTTTATTAGGGCCCGAGCACCGAGGTGCGAGGACCCTCTTGTATCTGCTTTGTTTTTTATTAGGGCTCAAGCCCGAAGGGGCGAAGAGCCCTATTGTTCTTCTAAGGATTATTCTTGTTATTATTAGGGCTCAAGCCCAAAGGGCGAGAGGCCTATTGTTTTCCTTAGGATTATTTTTTATTATTATTATTATTATTATTTTTTTCCAACGTCTCGGGGGCTTTTGGGGCCCTTAACGTGCTTAAAAAGTCTTGAAAATTGGCACACAGATTGGAACCTGCGGCCATTAGGGCCGGGCAGAGACTGATACACGGGCGTGGCACAGGGGCTCTACAGCGCCCCCTGGAATATGGAGGGCCATATATCATACATTCTTGCTCGTAGACGTATGAAACTCGGTACACATATAAATCTCATCAATCCAAACAACTTTTGTATTGCATATCATAGGCTCCGCCCAACAGGAAGTTGGCTATTTAGGGTTTAGTATTCAAATTTTTTGTCAAAGTTGTGGGGGCTTTGGGGGTCCTTAACATACTCAAAAACTCTTGAAAATTTGCGCACACTTTGGAATCTGTGGCCTTTAGGAGCCTGCAGAGGCTGGGACCCGGGCGTGGCACAGGGGCTCTACGGCGCCCCCTGGAACACAGTCAGAAATGTTGATGTATAGCTCACACATACTTGCACATATTCATATGAAACTCAGTACACATATAGATCTCATCGTGCCGAACAACTTTCGTATTGCATGTCATAGGCTCCACCCAACAGGAAGTCAGCTATTTAGAGTTATGTAAAAAGCGCATGCTCTGGAATTTGAAATACTTGTCATAGGTTTTTTTCTCGATTGCCGCCAAACTTGGTAAACATGATCTCAAGACACTGGGGATGAAAAATTGCCAGGGGATTTTTGATATCTCGAACGGTTTGCTCGTGGCGAGGCGTTGAAATTATGGCGAGAAATGAGAAACAGGAAGTGTCTAATACCGTCCACATACATTTCCTGATTTTAATCAAACTTCATCAGATTATTCGTTGTATGATGTCGATCGCATATATGTGACTATTAGGAGTCAAAGTTATAGCGCCACCAACTGGCAGAAGGAAGTGTGTCATTTTCAAAATGATTTGAATTCAGCATCTTATTATTACTCGATTTGCTTCAAACTTCATCAGAATAATGTTAAAACACAGCTGATATAAATCTGCAAGGGGGATATTGATATCTAAAAAATTGTTGCCGTGGCAACATGTCAAACTGGAATACTTCTCAGGTGATTTTGAGGCAAATAACATACTTAGAATTTCACAAAACTCTGAACACACATCAGTATTTCTGATAGGAACTTAAATTGTGAATGGATTTTGGATAGCTTGAATGGTTTTGCCGTGGTGATTTTTTTAAATGACCTTACAAAGGGAATCATTATTGTATTTTTAAATTGCAGCTTCCAAACACGTCAAAGAATTTTTTCATACAGATGAAAAAGTCATTCTGAGGAAATATGCATAGTTCACGACTTTACAACACTGTATGGATAACAGAAAATTAAAAAAACTGTCAGACATCTCATCTCACTCTGTCCCTCAGTTTGAGTATATGTGCTTCAGACTTCCATTGTCTGAGAGAAATAGCGCCCCTACAGGTTCAATTCCCGGACTTTTACTTTCACTTTAAAATCGGTTAAAAATACAAACAAATACTTAGATTTAATTCACACTGACAAGCTAAACCAACATATCTGATTATTACCGGTTCAGGGCTCATGGATAAATTATTTCTGGCCAGAGATACGTGAGAAATAGGAGAGATGAATCACCGCTGTGATCACGAGCGTCTGGAGTAAAGAGCTCAGAGAAAACGAATTTATTCCTGTTTTAAAGCTTTTAAAAATAAATTATTACAGCGATATCACACAATCAACCAATTAGAACACACCAAGAGCTAAATTAAGATGTTTTTGAACTGTTTGTGTGAAAATGAAATATTTGCAGCTGCCTATCTGAAATCACCGCCTCCGATCAGCGCGTACAGTGTCCAGCTCAAAACAAACGAATTTATTCTTGTTTAAGAACTTTTTTAAATAAAATATTACCACAAATGCACACAATAAACCCATTGTAACACAACAAGAGCTAAATGCAGGTGTTTGTGACCTGTTTAAGTGTGCAAGACTATTTGAAAGCGCGACTGGCAGAATAACATATCTCTCGAGCTGCAGGTTTCTGTCTTTCGTCGTACGAACGAACAACGGACAAGATTATTTCAAAATACATAATAGCTTGGCGAATATAAACGAAAACAGCCACGTGAACATAAACTGGATCTACTGGATTTGAATATTAAAGTGACCACATTTACCACTTGTTTCTGTCTTCAATTTTAATCTATATAAAAAAGGAAACTCATTCGACTTGGCTGCTTTTTTAATGTGTGCGTATTTATTTATTTATCTTTTTATACATTTTGTATAATTTCATAGTTTGTGTATTACAATTATAAAAACAAAAATAAAATTAGCCACTCACATAGAAATAGCTTAGGCCTTAACCTTTTTCTGACAGTTTTAGGGATTTTTAAAAATCCTAAAAAAACCTTATTTGTGCTGCAAATAATAATTTCAAACTCATTTGATACTGACCTATGACATCCTGTGACATTATATTTATTTTAATTTACATAATCTCATGGATGTAACAGTAAATCTGTTCAATCTGAGTCATTTAAGGATTTGATAACACTGTAAAATAATGTCTAATTTGTTAACATTAGCAAATTCATTGATAACACTTTATAATAATTGCACTCATTATTAAATAGTCAGTTCATGCTTTATAAAGCCTTGTCCCAATATTAATAGTCAGTAGTAAGCAGTTTATAAATACAGCTATAAATAGCTTGTCCTTGGTTTATAAGCACATTTATTAAAAATGAGAGTAAGTTATCTTCCTATGAAAAATAAAAGATAAAAATAAACAAACAACAACACAGATTGATACAGAACTCAGAAATTTTATTGTGGATTTATGATAAAGCCTGCAAATGAATTCATACTCCTACTCATACTACTCCATACTCCTTTTTCAACATGATGCCAATATACTGAGATGTTAAATTGTGAATGGGTTTAGGATAGCTTAAATGGTGTTGCCATAGAGATTTATTAAAGTAACATAAAAAAATACAATAGTTATTTTACTATATCTTTACAATTTTTCATTCTAAATCTTCATAATTTTTTATATAAGTAGAAGTCCTCATTTGAAGGAAGCACAGTAAGTTTCATAGCTTTATCACTTTCAAGAGCCAGCATAAAATTTAAACTATCATAACTTATAAATCAAGCTTGCAATTCTTAGTACCTATAATGGCCACCAGAGGGAGCTATAGGATTACTTTTAAATAATTATTGGAGAAACGAGTATGATTTAAATAATTTATAGAAATCTTTCAAATAAAATAATATGTATTTTAGGAATTTTACTGATAAAATGACCCTCACTTAATTAGAATAACAAGCTGAAGTATTGTGAACTGTATATTAAGAATAATTCTTAATAGGCTTTATGGACAGATACGTTTTAAGTGACTCTTGAAGGTTCAGCACCACATCCTCTTTTACCACTGTTTAAAGAATTAATCTTACAGAACAGGTGTGAATGAATTTTGGATAGCTTGAATGGTTTTGTCGTGGTGATTTTTTGAAATAATAGTAAAAAAGGAACCAGTAAAAAAAAGTTCAGCTTCTAAACACTTCAAAAAAATGTACACATAGAAGACAAGTCATTCTGAGGAAATATGCATAGTTTCATGACTATACAACATTATATGGATGACAGAAAATTAAAAACATACATCTGATGTCACTCTGTCCCTCTGTCACTGTGTGTGTGTGTTTGTGTGTGTTTTAAGTGAATTAGGTGTGAAACTATCAGTGAGCATTTAGTCTCCAGCGCCAACATTTTACAGAACTGCCACTTTCCTGGAGTCTCAGAATTACAATGTGTCAGGTTCTGAGAGATCTAAGATTCCAAAAAATTATTTAATTAGAATACCATGAAGTATTGTGAAATACTATATATTAAGACTTTATATATAGGCTTTATGAACAGATTAGAGTGACTCGTGAAGGACCAGCACCACCTCCTCTTGTCCGATGGTTTGAGGAATATATCTTCCAGAATCTGGGATTAAGATTTAGGAGCTCATTTTTATTCCACCTCCTTTCCTGAAAGTCTGTCTTGCAGAATTGACTAAAAATTAATCTTCACATTAATTCCTAATTCTTTTGCAATTCTTTTGTCAGTTCTTCTTGACCTGTTTTTCTCTTCCAGCTTTCCTGGACTATTGTATAGCACTCATAAATGGTTAAATAAAAAATAATGGTAGTTATTAAGATTGATATGGTTTGGAATTGGTAAAATGTGCTTGGAAAAAAATCACAATAAAACAATGTTTTAATGTTTAAGTTTGGAATATTAACTGACATGAATGAATGCTATATAAATATTGTTCATGTTAACATAATGTTTATAAATGAAATCTTATTGTAAAGTGTTACTAAAGTTATATATATATATATATATATATATATATATATATATATATATATATTGTTCTGTGAATGTGATTTTAAAGTCTAGATGATTCGGATTAACCCTTTAACTGCCATATCAAGTTCAAGTTCTAGTTCAAGTTCAATTTATTTGTATAGCGCATTTACAACAGCCTCCTGGCTGACCAAAGTGCTTTAACATAAGAGCAAGAATATTACACATACATAAAAATAGACCAGACAAAAAATTTAAAACCACCCATTTCAAAATGTAGCATAACACAGTAGTCGGTACACTAAGGAAAATAAAAAAGTTTTTAGCAAAGATTTAAAAATAGACAAGGAAGGGGCCAGTCTGATCTCTAAAGGCAGGGTATTCCAGAGTCGTGGCCCAGCCACTGCAAATGCACGCTCCCCTCTACGCTCCCCTCTATCCTTTAAAACCTCACTGCCAGAGGGATATTGTGAATGCATGTGCCCGCTGGGCACAGTTTACCTGATGCCACCGGGGTGGTGATGGCATTGGTGGCTTGAGCCCGCCATCGCTGCTTGCAGCTATATTTATTATTATTTTTATTTTTTATTAAACCTTCCGGGGTGTTTTGGGGGCCTTAACATGCTCAAAAACTCTTGAAAATTGGCACACACATTGGAATCTGCGGCCATCAGGACGCCGCAGAGGCTGGGACCCGGGCGTGGCACAGGGGCTCTACAGCGCCCCCTGGAAGACAGTCAGAATTCTTGAACCATAGCTCACACACACTTGCATGTATTTATATCAAACTCGGTACACTTATAGATCTCATTGAGCCGAACAACTTTCACACTTTATGTCATAGGCTCCGCCCAACAGGAAGTCAGCTATTCAGGGCTGTTTAAAAAAAGCATGCTCTGGAATTTGAAATACTCCTCTGAGGTTTTCAACCCGTTCGCCACGAAACTCGGTGAACATGATCTCAAGACATTGAGGATGAAAAATTGCGAGGGGATTTTTGATATCTCGAACGGTTTGCCCGTGGCGAGGCATGGAACTTATGGCGAGAAATGAGAAACAGGAAATGTCTAATAACATCCACATACATTTCCTGAATTTGATCAAACTTCATGGGTTTGTTCGTTGTATGATACCGATTGTATATATGTGGCTATTAAGAGTCAACGTTATAGCGCCACCAACTGGCAGCAGGAAGTGTGTCATTTTACAAATGCTTTGAATTCAGCATCTTATTTTTACTCTATTTACTTAAAACTTCATCAGAATAATGACAAAACACGGCCGATGTAAATCTGTTGTGGGGATATTGATATCTGATATAGTGTTGCCATGGCAACGTGTCAAACTTGAATGTTCTGTTATGGTGAGTTTGAGGCAGACAACAAGCTCAGATTTACATGAAACTCAAAACACATATCAGTATTAGTGATAGCTAGCGCCACCTTTTGTCAAAAGTGGGGGGGTTAGTTTTAGCTACAGACACCAAACTTGGTACATAAATTGTTCTTTTCAAGACGGACAACTTTCTAATTCACAGTCATCAGCTACGATCAACAGGAAGTCGGCTATTTTGATTTGAATGTGTATTTTTGAGATTTTACAGTTGTGAATTAATGAATACTCCTCACAGGGGAAGTACACTATACACACCAAACGTTGTCTACATGAAGAAAAAACATCGAGGAACTTAAATTGCGAACAGATTTTGGTTAGCTTGAACGGTTTTGTCGTGGTGATTTTTTGAAATGACAGTAAAAAGTGAAACATTAATCGTCTTGTATTTTTAAATTGCAGCTTCCAAACCTTTAAAAAACATTTTTAATTTAGAAAACCAGTGATTCTGAGGAAATATGCATAGTTTCATGACTTTACAGCACTGTATGATTAAAAGAAAATTAAAAAACTGTCAGACATCTGATCTCACTCTGTCACTCTGTGTGCTGACTCTGTGTGTGTGTGTGAGTGTGAGTGGGGGAGGGGTGTGAGCTGAGTGGCAGACAGACAGAGAGAGAGAGAGAGAGAGAGAGAGAGAGAGAGACTTAAACATCTCTTTAATCACCAGAAAAAAAACTGTATTTTAAATAGTTATTTTTTTGTTGTTGTTGCTAATTGTGCTGTTATCATTACATCTTAAGAAATATCTTAGGCCTTATCCTTTTCTGACAGTTTCAGGGATTTAAAAAAATCCTAAAAAACCTTATTTGTGCTGCAAATAATAATTTCAAACTCATTTGATACTGACCTCTGTCACCCTGTGACATGACATTTATTTGAATTTACATAATCTCAAGGATGTAACAGTAAAACTGTTCAGCTCACAGATGAAGACTAAGCTTTAATGCAAGCAGAACTATTTCACAAATGCTTATAGGTTAATGAAATCATAACAAAACACTTTTAAATTATTTAAGGATTTGGTAACACTTTAAAATAATGTCTCAATTGTTAACATTAGTAAATGCATTGGTAACACTTCACAATAGCTGCAATTCTTAGCTAAGCATTAGTAAATAGTCAGTTCATGCTTTATATAGCTTTCTCCCAAAATTAATATTTTAGTAAGCATTTTATAAATACAGCTATAATTAAATTGTTCATGGTTTATATGCACATTTATTTTGAGGAGATTAAAGGCTGTAATCTCCCTAAAAAAAATGTAAAATAAAAAATAAAATAAATAAAATAAACAAACACAGAACTCATAAATATTTATTTCAAGATGCAATAAAAGAAAACTGTACACTTGAATTTATATATATATATATATATATATATATATATATATATATATATATATATACACACACAATTGCATAAGTTTATATTTAAAAATGTTTAGCAAGTGTACAGCTAATAATAATAATAATGCATTTTATTTAGTTTTAGCTACAGACACCAAACTCGGTACTTAAATTGTTCTTATCAAGACGGACAACTTTCTAATTCACAGTCATAAGCTACGATCAACAGGAAGTCAGCTATTTTGATTTGAATGTGTATTTTTGAGATTTTACAGTTGTGAATTAATGCATACTCCTCACATGGGAAGTACACTATACACACCAAACTTTGACTACATGAAGAAACAACATCGAGGAACTTAAATTGCGAACGGATTTTGGTTAGCTTGAACGGTTTTGACGTGGTGATTTTTTGAAATGACAGTAAGAAGGGAAACATTAATTGTATTGTATGTCTAAATTGCAGCTTCCAAACACTTCAAGGCATGTTTTCATACAGAGATCAAATCATTATGAGGAAATATGCATAGTTTCATGACTTTACAACACTGTATGGATAAAAGAAAAGAAAAAACTGTCAGACTTCTCAACTGACATGATCTCACTCTGGCCACTCCGTCTGTGTGAGGAAAGGGAGGGGGAGAGGGAGGGGGAGTGTGAGTGTGAGGGGGTTGGTGACTGTGAATCTTTGGTGACTGACAGTGTGTGTGGATTGTAGGGAGGGGCTGTCTGGCAGAGAGAGAGAGAGAGAGAGAGAGAGAGAGAGAGACCTAATCATTCCTAA